>NC_066584.1:13073978-13381478 GCF_024323335.1 Lathyrus oleraceus
ATTTTCTAAAATTGAAAAAAAAAAACTTAAACATTTTTTTCTCACTTTTTTTTAAATAAAAGATAGATATCACTTTAAGAGTGAGTGCATACTACACTTTATTACATGAAAATGCATACCATATTAAACAACAATCAATAACTACATCCTCGTATATTTCATAAATATATGCTCATGTATTATGTAAAGATGTAAATTAACAACCACCAATAACCAATGACTATATCTACATGTATTACAGAAACTATGATCACATATACATGAAGATGTAAATTAACAACCACCAAGAATAAGATGAACAACATAAAACCAATGACTACATATTTATGTGTTAATCACTTGACTCACCGTTACTTTCACTATCTTCATCGGTGATTTTTATTTTCTTCCTAATCTAATTCGATTGTTGCTAATTTCTTATCATAACTTTCATCACAGTTCCAATATGCATCTTCTTACATATTGTAAAACTCCAAAAAAATCTAAATGGGGATTATCTGAACCACTTTCAGGTGTGGATCATCTTTCACTTTCTTTGCATAACTCCCAAAAACAATATAAAAAAACATTGTAAAACTATAATAACTACAAAAGTTTGAATCATAGTTAGAAATTCAAAAACCTTAAACTCTTCATCATTCTATTGTAATTGAATCATTCAATGTCACAACCACTTTCTCATCTCTTTTTCCCAAATAAGAAACGTAATAAAACAACCACCATAGCAATTCCTCCTAAAGACCCACCTGCCACAACAGGCCAACTCATCTCCATCCCATTCTCCTTCACATTCATATTCATTAAACTAAATTCCAAAACCCTAACTTTCTCTTCCAAATTTCTATTCTCTTTTAACCATTTTTCTAACTCAATTTTTCTCTCTCTAATAACATTCTCCAATTCCTCAACCTTTCTATTTTTTTCATCAACTTTTTCCTTCATCTCTTCCTCAACCCTAACTCTCTTACTATTCTCTTCAGCTTCTTTCATTTCATTAACTCCAATTTTCCTCTCCAATTCCCTAACCTTTATTTCCATCTCACCATTCTCTTGTCTCAGCTTTTTTCCTTCTTTTTCAATCATATCAATCTTATTTTCTTTCTCTTCTAGAATCTTCATTAGTTTCTCTACCTCTACTTTCGATCCCACCACTTCTTTACGCAGCATCGCAGTTTCCTCCTCCAACTCCATCGTTGAATCCTCCGCATCCTTGCGTATTTTCTCCATCTTCTCCTTCATTTTATGGATCTCCTCATTCTTCGTTGCGTTCTCATGTTCCAAAGCTGCGGTTTTCTTTTTGGAACCCATGCCGGTGGATTCCTCCATTGCAATGAGTTCGCAAGAGAAGAGAGTGTTTAGAAATTGAAATGAAAAGGTAGTTTGCATAGATTTGGATCGTTTTAATTGAAGATCTTGAAGAGATTGGAGAGGTATGAACGATGAAACTTGTTATGTAGGAATGATTGGAAATAAATCCGCCAAAATTGCCAAGTCATGAAGACCATTTTTACGAGAAATAATTGGAATCTTTTCCGGGAAAATGGAGGAAAAGTATTCAAATTTTGCATGTTTTTCTTTAAATATATATATATATATATATATATATATATATATATATATATGTGTGTGTGTGAATATATATATATATATATATATATATATATATATATATATTCTCACACACACACACATATATATATATATATATATATATATATATATATATATATATATATATATATATATATATATATATATATATATATATATATATATATATATATATATATATAGTTTTATTAACTTATTCTAAATCACAACCGTTATATTGAACCATTAGATTTAAAATAATGAGTGAGATTATGTGTCATTTTTATTCTCAATCAATTTTCTCTCTCATCCATTATTAAAATAAATGAATTAAATTAAAATATTATATTTTTTACTATCAAAATTCTCTCTCCTCTCACCTATTTTTTTAAATTTAATAGTTCAGATTCATTCTCATATTCTCACATAAAATTACCATTCTCATATATATATATATATATATATATATATATATATATATATATATATATATATATATATATATATATATATATATATATATTCCATTTCAGAACCAGAAATGTGTAGAGTTACGAAAGCTGCTCTTGGTATATCAAGTGTGAATATGAGTCTCATATCGGATGAAAAAGTAAATGTTGAACACCTTATACGTGAGAGAACTCACACACATATCACCTTAAGATTTTAGATGAATATGTGGTTTCTCTTAAGCCCGGTGTGATGATCCTCAGATCCCCTCATGACCCAACATTGGTATCAGAGTTCGGTTGGACTGGGGCTCCTTGTGTCAAATCTCTTCCTTACAAATGTGTTCAGGTGGCGTGTTCCGTTGAGGTTCCACACCGACGGTGCAAGTATATATGGATGGAAAAGTTTCCATTTTAGGGGGAACATATCCATAATAATAGATGGAATCATACTTGAGTGGGAGATTGTTGGTATATCAAGTGTGAGTATAAGTCCCACATCAGATGGAAAAGTGAATTTTGAACACTTTATAAGTGAGAGAACCCACACATCTATCACCTTAAGGTTTTGGGTGAATATGTGGTGTCTCTCTCACTTGTGTGGTTTCTCCTAAGACCGACGTGATGATCCCCGGACCCTCCTCATGACCCAACAGTTGCGATGGAGGAGGGCTTTCGATGCGACAAAGTGGGGGTTGTACCTGCAAGGTTAGCACTCTGATGCTCAAGTAAATATGTGAATGATGAGAGAGTATTCAAATTATGTTTGAAAATTGTTACCTAAAATGACGTCTCTTTTTCTGACGTGGGATGTGGAAAACTATTGGAGATACAAATCTTCTACTTTCCGATATCTTAGGGTCTAGTGGTCAGTAGAATATTGACGAAGCTTAGTGAAGCTAGCGGAAATATACTCGAACGTATCGCACGCTCGAAAATACAACAAAGTCGTTATCGAACTTTATTTATCCTCAAAGGGAAAGGGAAAACATCGATAAAAGCCGGGGGAAAGAGATATACTAGGTAAGGAAGTCGGTTATGCAAGGGGAAGGTATTCGCAACCCTAACATCCATGGTACTCCATGGGAACCATTTTGATTGTTCTCGCCCGAATAGGTGTTATCTAAATATTACTCGTAAAAGAATGAGGGAAAGGAAAAGAAATAGATAAAGTGCTCGGTGAGGATTGGGGCCCTCATGCCTACGTATCCTCATAGTGCAATGAGGAATTCAAAGTTTCGTAGTTCAAGGAACTAGAGGCGGGAGGTGAAAAGGAGTGTGACCAAAGTATGATCTGAACCAAAGAATAGTATTTTAAACTCCAACAAGGGTGGAAAGATGAACCCAAGAGTAAGATGGTTATTACCAGTACGCGGGCTAGTAGGACCGCCGCTATAGGGTAAAGCCGAAAAGACGAAGAAATAAGTGTTCAGGCACAGTCCCAAATATCTCTTGGTTCACAAGGTGATGCAAGAAGGAGCACAAAGAGGTGGGGTATTTAGCTCAAGGATAACTGGTATATCACATGGAGTGAATGAAGGTAGGATATGAGTGCATTGTGGGGATGAACGGAATAAAGTGACTGAAGTCACAGAAATGAATATCTGGTGATAAGTGACTGAGGAAGTATTATTTGAAACCAAAAGGTGAAAGTGTATTGGAACCCATAAGAGAAATGAGATTTATACCATAGAGGGAAACAACTTTAACCGATATGTGGACTAGTATGACCGCCACTATAGGGTGTTTAGCCATAAAAGAAGGAATTAAGTGTATGAGGGTGTAGCCCAAACAACTCTAGGTAGAAATGCGGACTATTAGCTATACATCCTAAAAGTGTGTATATGGAATTCCAAGGAAAGTTGTGTTTCGATGTCAAAGGAATGATATGTCACTAGATGAACGATTTATGATCGAAGGTCGGTAATGAATATTGAAAGATATGAGTGATGCCCTAAGGAGGAAGGAGAGATAATTAGAAGTATGCTCGCCAAGGATTCACATCCTCGTGCCTACGTATTCTTATCGGGCGATGAGAAAGTCAGAGCAATCATAGTTTGGAACCACGAGAATAGAAAGATGGGCATACAATGATGAGAAGTATAACTTGTACCAATAGAATGGTATCAAGGGAACCCACAACTGGAGGGAACTTGGAATCAAAGAGTAAACAAGCCTTTCAACCAAAGGAATGAATTGAATGTCTGGGTACAAGCCAAACAACTCTCGATTCACAAGATGAATTGGTGCTATAACGTCTCAAAGGGGTAAGAGCGGGACCCAAGAGAAAGTATTGTTGTGTACAAGGAAACAGTATATTACTGGATAGGGAACAAACAGTTCGAGATAAAATAAGAATAGTATCTTGAGTCCAAGAAAGGGATAGACTCTTAATCGAAGAGCAAAGTGGCGTCTTAGCCGAAAAAGGATGAATTAAATGTTTGGGTGACGGGCCAAACAACTATCGATTGATGAGATGGATTATCATTAAATCGTCCTAAAAGGATAGACAAGGAGTCCAAGGAGAAGTATAGTTGATCTCAAAAGGATGGTATCGATTGAATGAATGAAGAATGATTGATTGATAAATAAGGTAACAATAGATATGATAGATTGATAAATAAGATAGCTCGCGAAGAAACTGAGTTCTCCTGCCTACGTATCTTTGTAATGCAATAAGGAAATTAGAGCTTTTGTAGTTCAATGCACTAGGGTTGAAAACAAGGTGATTGGAGGCAAGAAAAGATTGGAAAAATTGAATAGAAATGAGGAGAGTGAATAGACTTGATAATTGTTTGATAAGAATCACACTAAAGTCTATGAGTAAAGACGAATACGATAAGCAATGAGCCAATCGTCTCGCACCCAAAGATATCCAGAATGAGTGTAGGAAAGCTCCAGTCTCATTCCTTCTTTACTACTTAAGGCTCATGGCATGTAGTTCTCGTCTTAATTTTCAAGTGGAGAGAGAAGAATCTTTGTTGTTGTTTCTTATGTTGATGAAGACCTTATCAATCGTTCGATTTGAATTGCACTAAAGTCTATTAATAGAGGTGAATACGATGAGCGCTGGGTCATTCGTCCAATACCCAAGTATAGCACCTCAAATTTGCACCTACCTTGTGTACATACATTTTCATCATCAGGTCATTAACATAACATAGTTCATTGCATAACATGGCATTGCCTTTTGCCCAAGTGCAAGTTCAGCTGACAAATTAGGTCAAATTGGTCAGGAGAATCAGTCAATCAAGCAAGCTTGTGCCATTTTCATTGAGACAAGGCCCTAGGGTTGGTTTATCAAGTTCATGTGATTATGTGATCATTGTGAAGTGATTTGGACAAAGATTGGATGATCAAAGCTCAACAGTCAAGCTGAATTTCAACTGAAACCCTAAAAAGTCAACTGTGATCAACTGTGCCTGATTTTATGGATTTGAAGGTGGGAGATGGTTTGAAAGGCTTCATTCATGTCCATATAAGTCTCATTTGACATACCAAAGATCAAGGTTGAAGAAAATAAAGTCAGATCAAAAGTTTCCTAAAATGGCAGGTGACCTGTAATTTCAACTGCCCAAAATGGAAAGTTGTTCTCCTCAAAATTACTTCATCATACAAGCTTCAAATGGAATTTTGTCCAACATGAAAGATGAAGATCTTGATCTCACCATTCCAAAAAGTCCAAGAACTTGAAATTCCCATGTGTGGTTGGCAAGATATGGTCCAATCATTTTCAGAAAATGCCTAAATTCAAAGTGCCATAACTTTCACATGGAATGGCCAAATTGGTTGATTTTTCTTTGAGCAAACCACATTTAACATGAACTTGCATGGTGCATCATTACATTTTTCCAAAAATCATCATAGCAAAATGGCATTTTTTAAGTGAACTCATTTGAATTTTTGGTGTGAAATAGTGATTTTCAAAAATACAAGCCATATGCACTTGGGACCAATTGCAACACACCCAAAATGTCATTTAGAACTTGCTTGAACTGATTTCACACTGTTACATTGGCTGCATAAGAGAAAGGGCATTTTGGCCACTTTGCTTAACAAATGCATTTTGCACTAATCATTCCAATTTGCCTAATTGAGATTAACAAGTGGATTAGTGTGAGGTATAAAGTCTTAATTGTAACAGAATTGCATAATCACAATCACAATTCTCAGATCCAATTCCAAAAATTCACCAAAATCTCAAATTCTCTCAAAAGTTCATCACATTTTTTTTTCAACTTTTCTTTGAATTGCTTGATCCTTTTCGTGTTCTCTTGTGATAATCATCATCAAGAGGTGCTATTGCAGATCTGTTTTCATCAAATCCTGGCCAAAACACGCAGCAATTGTAACTGTTGAATCAAGATTCTTCACATGGCAGTTGCAAAATTCGGTGGATCCAAGCATTGTTGAGCTGAAGTATTGACTCTATTCATCTTTATCATCATCAAGCATCACCTGTTTCACCATTTCACGCCTGGATTCGCACGAAATCACCGACTGCTTCATCATAAGGTTAGACTTCGATCTCAACCATTGCCAAAATCATGATATGGTTATTGTAGAGCTTAGTTCATAGAACACAATGCAAGTTGTAGAATTGAAAACCATTAAGATTTGAGAGAGAAATCGTGAATTGAATTTTTGAAGTGAAACCTTTTCTTGCTCGATCCGTTCAGTACGTTAGGAATTAGGAAATTTCATGTGGATATTATGATTGTGCCAGCTTAGACGTTTCCAACCATATATGATTTGTTGATTTTGGTTAAAATTTGTTCATCGCGAATTTTCTGGAAAGTTATTTGGTGAAGATGATGAAAACAATTCCAATCGCGTGTTAGATCTTTCTGCCTGGCTTTTGCGTTTGAATTCATGTTTACCGCCGGAATCAACCAATCACACGTTGCCATGCAATTTAATTAAGCGCGGCGTTTTGGTCCTGGCTTGGATAATTACAATAGTGCCACTGCGCTTCATTAATTCATTTTAAAACTTAAATAAAAATTTCATTTCATCACATAACTTCAAAAAATCATAATTAAATCATGGATTATCCAAATTGGATGGGGATTTTTGTGTTGATCTCCAAATTTTCTCTAGTTTTTTTAGGTATGATAGTCAAAGTTGTGCTTGGTGAATTTTTTGACTTTGTCTAAGGCCTTTGATATGTATGCTTCATGTGTATGTTTTACCATTTTTATCATGAAATCTTGATGCCTCGTCCAAAATGATTGAAATTTTATAGGCTTGTTCTTGACTCTTTCCTGGTGATTTTGGTATATAGTTTGCTAATTTTGAGTTCCTGGTTAGAGAGATATGATATGATCAAGTTGAGTGTGACAATTTGTGTCACACTATGTTATGCTAACTTCATGAATTTTGTTTCCCTGCTTATGCTTTGCCATTTGCTCCCGATTTTTGCATGAGATATCATCTAAATGTCTAGTTTGAGCATGAGTTTTTGTAGGATTTGTTGATCAATTTCCTATTTGATTGGTATTTTTGTTTTCTGTTTAGTCATTTTTAGGGTTTTCTTGAGTTATTAACTTACATGCTTTGTGAAATGTTCATACCTTATCATATGAAGATGAAATTTGGTGGAGTGATTCCTAACATGTTTAATCTCACTTTGGCTTTGGTCCCATTCATTTCTCATTTGTTTTCACTGTTTTACATTTGCTTGAAGTTGACACACACTTTGTGACCTAGTTTGGATTGATTTTTGCATGTCCTGACTTGTTGAATTTAATTTCCCTGCTTCCTCTTGTCCAAATAGCATGAAATTTGACATGAAGCTCATTGAATGTGTTCTATTTAGACTTGAATTTTTGTGGAATTTATTGAGCTGTTTTGGTATTTGTTTGATTGTGATCATTCTGTTTTCTCATATGTGGTTCATACTTGCCTAGTTTGACTTAAAGTGTGCATGAAATGAATTTGGTGTATAGTTTTGATGTGAGACCAATTGGATTCTCTTCTTAATTGATTTATATTGGTTTTGATAATTTTTCACTTGCTGTTTTGGATTTTTCATCTCCTTTTGACCCTAGTCTTGGACTAGTGGTTTGTGATCTCACTTTTGAGTTGTGTTTCAGGTTAATAGCACAAATGGCCTTTGCTTGATGGTGTGCTTCCATTGGACTTGATTTGTGACTTGTGTATAGCTAATTTTGACTTTGTTTTGCAGGGTTTGATATTTGAGTTTGAGCCTTAATGGCTTGCACCTTTGTGCATTGGCTTGTGTTTGTCTGTATATAACTAATTGTGAACCATTTGCTGTTTAGTTCTGTGATTGGTATACTGATTGTATTTGATTGATTTCAGGTACATTAGTTGCTAATATTGCTTTGCTTTGCTTGATAAGCAATTTGCACTGAGGTATAACATTCTTGTCTCCATGTAGTCTGGAAGACCTGGCCTGTTACTTGGCCAGGCACCTATCTGAAGTCCTCCTTAAGAGGCAATGTTTGTGCTTGTTTACTTTTGTCCCCAAGCAGGTAAAGACCTCTATGAGGCAATTGGCGGATATAAGAGATATGCAATCTATCTCCCGCTATTCTGTTGAGTCGTCCCTCTGCTCACACCACTGTGTTGATGCATTGAGGACACAAACCCAAGATCTTGTACAGTTGCACAGTTGTGTCAGTGTCTTAAGTGTAGAAGGGTTCCCACTTCCTGGACCCACACTTCATTGTCTATAGCTCTCCCTGGCCAGGGATAAGAGCTGTGAAGTCTAATCTTCACCCACCTTTCCTCAGCTTCACCTTGGCTCTCAATGTCAAGGTTAAGAGCTAACTCCACCCCTGTACAGATGGCTTGCTCTTGCAGCCCCACCCTTGTTTGAGCCCCACTTGTGTGTATATAGTGTGTGCTGTTTGTGATTATTTGCTATTGCTTGTGCTTTAGGATAGGCTTGCTTCCTGTGCAAGTTAGCTAGAAACCTTGACTTAGGGATGATTTTGCATGATAACACCTAGGCTCGAGTCGTAGTCTCCCTATTTGTGTCTCCCTCTGTTATCTGGTTAGGCTAGTCCTGTATCCCTTCGTAGGGGAACTACGTCGCCCTGATCCTCATACCAGATGAGGTACGTAGGCAGGAGATGAGCAGATCTCTCCGGGCGCCTGTGTCTTTGTTTTGTCTTGTTGTGTGCTTGGAAGCTGATGTAAGTCCATCGAGTGGCATTCGGGTTCCAGTGTGCGTGTGTTTGGTTCGGAAGCTGATGTAAGTCCAGCGATTGGCAATCGGGTTCCATGTCTGCCCGTGTTTGCGTGGTTTTGTGTGCGTGTTAGCCGAGCTACGAATGCTCTGATTCTCCTTCGTCCAAAGGAGATACGTATGCATAGGATGCGACATCCTAGCGAGCATGTGTTTTCCCCCAGTCCGAACTACTTAGACTCTGATGTCTATGCTTGATAGACTAAGTAGGCCCAGGATGCGATATCCTGCCGAGTCAGTCTCGTTCGTTTTCTTGTGTCTCTTTCAGCCAGTGTTTGTTTGTTTTTGAGCAGTGTTTTAGCAACCATTTTCCTTCCTATTGTGCGTGGATCCCGTCGAGTACGACGGATGCGTAGGGGTGCTAATACCTTCCCTTCGCATAACCGACTCCCGATCCCATTCTCTTTGGTCGCGAGACCATGCTTTTTCCAGGTTTACTCTGAGCGTTTCCTTTCCCTTTTTTGGGATAAATAACGCACGGTGGCGACTCTGTTGTTCTTGTTTTCCCGCCGGTTTTTTCGCGTAATGCGACAGCTGGCGACTCTGCTGGGGACCGAAGTTGACCTGTGCTGGTCCATCTTCCCTAAGTGAGTCTCTCCTAGCGCTCTCTAGGTTAGGGCTTTGGTTGCTTTGTGCTGTTATTTATTGCATTCATTTCATTTATTGTTTGCATTTATTGTGTGCATTAATGTTTGCATTCATTCATATTCATCTGCTGCGCTGGCTGTGTTCCTCTGTTTGGGGTGGGAGTTACTCGAGGTAAAAGGCCCAATACCCAGGCTATGAGTTCAATCTAGGAAACCTAGGAATAGAGTGATTCATGGGAAGCGGGTGGTGTACGCCACTTAGCGGAACATTGATATCACGAGCAGTTCAGACTCTGATGGGGTATTATCGGTGCATACATCTGGTGTGCACAGGATGATATTCTTGAAAGGGTTGTTTATCCTGCGTTTCTCTCGACCTTACCCTGGCCTAGACGACACCCGTGAGTGGGGAGGGAATGATCACTTTAACAGGTACAGATGGTGACTGTTGGTGACTGATGGTGACTTGATGGTGACTCAGGGTTCTGTTGGTGACTCAGTTTCTCAGATTGGGTTCAGATGACAGTTGATCAGTTGACTTTGGGTTTCAGATGATTGTGATCAGAGTTCGAGCCGAAGCTTCGATCCTGTGTTCAGAGATGCACAACTTGCCAGTCGTGTCTGCATCATGTGCATCATAGCAGGTTTATTTTTCAAAAGAAATGCAAAATAAAAAAAATTGGAAAAAAGAGAAAAAAAGAAAAACTAATCCCTGCATGCATATCATTTCTCAGGTACATTCCAGAGCTTGTTCACTGATAGAGATGGCAACAGTCCCAGAGCCGAAGCGGAAGACTTGTTCCTACATTTTCCACCGTGAGCCTTTGACATCTCTGATTGAGTTGAGCAGCCTTATGACCAGTGATCATCTTTGAGGGTTCGTGGGTCAGTATGGGGATATCCTGGCACTGTTGAAGATGGTAGTTGACCCAGTACCGTTGCAGACTCTTCTTCAGTTCTACGACCCGGAGCTTCGCTGCTTCACATTTCAGAACTATCAGTTGGCGCCTACTCTCGAGGAGTACTCCATTCTGTTGTGCGTCCCTATTCAGCATCAGATTCCTTTCTTGGACGTACCAAAGGAAGTTGACTTCAGGGTTATTGCTAGGGCTCTTCATCTGAGTATTAGAGAGATCAGTGACAGTTGGAAAACCAGTGGGGATACAGTTGGGCTGCCTTTGAAGTTTCTGCTGAGAGTTGCTAGAGGAGAAGCAGAGAAGGGGAATTGGGAAGCTTTTTACGCCCAACTTACTGTTATGATATATGGGATCATTCTGTTTCCGAGTATGCCCAACTTTGTTGACTATGCTGTAGTCAGTATCTTCATGGGAGGGAATCCAGTTCCTACTCTGTTAGCTGACACTTACTATGCTATCCACAGTAGGCATGGTAAGGGTGGAGCTATCAGATGCTGTCTCCCACTTTTGCTCAGGTGGTTTATGTCTCTTCTGCCAGTCAGCGGACCGTTTGTTGATGCTCAGAGCACTTATAGGTGGACTCAGAGGGTGATGTCTCTTACTTCGTATGACATCAGATGGCAGTCTTACCGGATGGACGTGCGGGATGTCATTATGAGTTGTGGGGAATTCCGGAACGTGCCACTCGTGGGGACCAAGGGTTGCATTAATTACAACCCAGTTCTTTCTCTTCGCCAGTTAGGGTTCGTGATGAGTAGAAGACCACTTGAAGCTGAGATAGCTGAAAGTGTGTATTTTGAGAAGCGCGCTGACCCTGCTAGATTGGAGCAGATTGGGAGAGCTTGGAAATCCATTAGTGTCAGAGATGGATCTGTCTTAGGGAAGAAGTTTGCCATTGATATGCCTGATTACACCGATTGGGTGAAGAAGAGAGTGGAAACTTTGTTGTTGCCCTATGATAGGATGAATCCGTTGCAAGTGCAACCACCCTTGATTCTTACTGAAACTGTGCCTGTTGAGCAGTACAAGCAAGCCCTGATGGAGAATCGTCGCCTGAAGGAGAAAGAGCAAGATGCCCAGATGGAGTTGTATCAAGCCAAAGCGGATAGGCTGAATTTGACTCATCAACTCAGAGATGTTCAGAGTGCAGGTGTTGGTGGCGTGAGGAGCAAGAAGAGATCTTATGCAGAGATGGAGACCTTGCTAGATGCAGAGCACAGAGAGTGTTTGAGATTGCAGAGAGCTGAAGCCGGTTATCTGAAGAAGATCAGAGACTTGGAGAAGCAACTCAGAGACAAAGATATCCAGTTGAAGAAGGAAGTCGACCGGAGACTTGCATCAGAGACCCAGCTTGGGGCAGAGGTTGCCGAGCTTAGAAGACAGTTGAAGGAGAAGATCACTCCCTTGCCAGAATGCTCAGAGTGTGAACTGTTGATAGACCAGTGTCACTACTTGAAGACGCTCATTCCTGGAAGTCATTCGTCTTAGCTTGTACTTTTCTGATGTTATGTTGAGAATCACCCCCAGGCTTGTTGGGTGGGATTCTTTGTTGTACTTTGTTGGATATTCGGATCTTTGTTGTATGATCCAGTTGCTCATTTATAGATGAGATTGTTGTTTCACTCTGTACTCACTGCTCAATTGTATGCTGTTTCTGTATCTCCCTGTTGCTTTCGTGTTGTTGCAGGTTGCCATCTTTTGAAGATGGATCAGGCTCTTTGAATGCCTGAGGAATGATCATTATCATTTGCATCATATGCATTAGCATCATACTCATAAAATTTGCATAACAGGTGTTCTTGTGCCGACTTCTCACTTTGGTTCCTGTGTCAGACAGGATAGCTGATCAGAGACCGCATCGGTATTCTACCAGACTTAATCAACGAAGGAGCATGGATCAGGTTCAGAACGAATTGGCTGAGATGAGGGCGAACATGGCCCAATTTATGACAATGATGCAAGGGGTTGCTTAGGGTCAGGAGGAGCTCCGTGCTTTGGTTCAGAGACAAGAAACGGTTATTCAGGCGTCTAACCGTGGTTCACCTGTTGCTCCACCTGTTCATGAGGCCGTTAATGTTGCTGCTGCTCCCGTTTATGGCTATGCTGTGGGAGATGAGCTCAGGGGTATAAGAGTGGATGGACAACCTCTCGCTGCAGAGGTCAATGTCAGAGCTACTCAGGTTCCGGTGCGTCATCCAGCTCCTATTGTCGACAGACAAGAGGACATGTTCACAATGCTGAGTGAAGATGATGGTGATGTTGCCAGAAGGGAGGATAGGGATCGTAAGGTTGATGCCCTGGCTGAAAAAATAAGAGCGATGGAATGCCAGAACTCTCTTGGGTTCGATGTCACAAATCTGGGGTTGGTGGAAGGTCTGAGAATCCCCCACAAATTCAAAGCGCCCACCTTTGACAAGTACAACGGTACTTCTTGCCCTCGCACTCATGTGCAGGCGTATTATCGGAAGATCTCGGCATATACAGATGACGAGAAAATGTGGATGTATTTTTTCCAAGATAGTCTGTCTGGGGCATCTTTGGATTGGTACATTGAGCTCAAAAGAGATTCTATTCGATGTTGGAGGGATCTGGGAGAAGCTTTTCTCAGACAATACAAGCACAACATGGATATGGCACCTAGCCGGACTCAACTGCAGAGTCTGTGCCAGAAAAATAATGAGAGCTTCAAAGAATACGCCCAGAGGTGGCGTGAACTTGCTGCGAGAGTCCAACCCCCTATGCTGGAAAGGGAGTTGACTGATATGTTCATCGACACACTTCAGGGAGTGTTCATGGACCGAATGGGGAGTTGCCCATTCGGAAGCTTCTCTGATGTTGTGATCTGCGGTGAGAGGACTGAGAGCTTGATCAAGGCTGGGAAAATCAGCGACGCGGGTTCCTCTTCATCCAAGAAACCTTTCTCTGGGGCACCTCTCCGTAGAGAAGGTGAAATCAACGCTGTTCAGCACCGCCGAGGGCCGAACAGAAATCAGAATCAGTATAGACAGGTTGCTGCAGTGACCATCCCTGCACCTCAACAACGTCAACCTCCTCAACAACAACAACAACAACAACAACAACGTCCTTATCAGCCGAGGCAGAGGCTGCATCCTGATAGACGTTTTGATCCCTTGCCCATGACCTACGCTGAGCTACTGCCTGAGTTGCTCAGATTAGGTTTTGTCGAGTTGAGAACCATGGCTCCGCCAACAGTATTGCCGCCTGGGTACGATGCTAACGTCCGGTGTGATTTTCATTCAAGGGCACCAGGACATCACATTGAGAAGTGCCGGGCTTTTCAGCACAAAGTCCAGGATTTGATCGATTCCAAGGCGATCAATTTCTCTCCTGTGCCCAACGTTGTTAACAATCCCATGCCGGCGCATGGTGCTCACCGGGTAAACTGTGTTGATAGTGAGGTTGAAGATCTGGTTGTCCGGGTTGAAGAGATTCAGACCTCTCTGCTTATGGTAAAGGGCCGTCTGTTGAGTAGCGGTATTCATCCGGGCTGTGATGAAGATTGTGTGGGTTGTGCAGAGTCTGATAATGGGTGTGATCTGTTGAGGGCTGGTGTTCAGAGTCTGATTGATGAGGGCTGTGTGCAATTTGGCCGGGCTGATAACAGAAATCGTGGGGCAGTGTCTACTGTCACAATATTTTTCAAACCGTCTGAAGGACGGACGCCTACAACGAGTGGTAACCCAGTTACCATATCTGCACCAATTGCTACCAACGCTCCGACAACAATCGTTGCTCCGGTCAGAAGGGCTGTGAACAGTAATGTTGTGCCTTGGAAGTATGACAACGCCTACCGAAACAACTGAAGGGCTGAGAATAGGGTCAAACCTTCGAATCAAGCGCCCGTGACGATTAATGTGCCAGTCAGTAAAGCTCCTGTGGTTGTGAGTCCCGCTGTGGACAATGTGGGTGGTCCAGGAGGCTTTACTCGCAGTGGTCGGCTGTTTGCGCCTCAATCGTTGAGGGATGCCAATGCTGAGGCATCTACTAGAGCTAAGGGCAAACAGGTCGTGGTTGACGAAGCGCCTGCTCAAACGAATGTGCCTGGTGGCTCGTTTGAAAAGGACGTGGAGGAGTTCATGCGCATCATTAAGAAGAGTGACTACAAGATAGTGGATCAGCTCAACCAAACTCCCTCCAAAATCTCTATCCTTTCCCTGCTGTTGTGCTCTGAGGCACATAGAGACGCCTTGTTGAAGATGTTAAATATGGCGTATGTACCTCAGGAGATTTCAGTCAACCAGCTTGAGGGTGTAATTGCTAACGTGAGTACCCGACATGGCGTGGGGTTCACAGATCTTGATCTGACGCCCGAGGGGCGGAATCATAACAAAGCCTTGCACATCACTATGGAGTGCAAGGGGGTTGTACTGTCTCACGTACTGGTGCACACGGGTTCTTCGTTGAATGTGCTGCCGAAGCAAATCTTGAAGAAGATACCTGTTGAGGGGGTTGTGCTGACGCCTAGTGACCTCGTAGTTCGTGCTTTTGATGGATCCAAACGTTTTGTGTTTGGGGAAGTCACTTTGCCCATAAAAATAGGTCCTGAGGAGTTTGACATCGTCTTCTATGTCATGGACATCCAGCCTGCTTACAGTTGCCTACTGGGACGTCCATGGATTCATGCAGCAGGGGCGGTCTCGTCGACTCTCCACCAGAAGCTCAAATACGTCTGGAACGGTCAGATTGTGACCGTATGCGGTGAAGAGGATATCTTGGTGAGTCATTTATCCTCGTTCAAATATGTCGAGGTGGATGGCGAGATCCACGAGACTTTATGCCAGGCGTTCGAGACGGTGGCTCTCGAGAAGGTGGCGTATGCTGAGCAGAGGAAGCCAGGTGCTTTAATTACTTCTTCCAAGCAGGCTAAAGCAGTTGTTGATTCCGGTAAGGCTGAAGGTTGGGGCAAGATGGTGGACTTGCCTGTCAAGGAGGACGAGTTTGGCATCGGATATGAGCCTCTCCAAGCAGAGCAGGGTGCAGCAGGTCCTAGTACCTTTACCAGCGCAGGGCTGATGAACCACGGTGACGTCTTCGCAGCTGATGTTGAAGACAGTGACTGTGACATTGATCTCGACTGCTGGGTTCGCCCGAGTGCACCAGGGGAAGTGATCAACAACTGGACTGCGGAGGATATAGTCCAAGTTACTCTTCAGACAGAGTAATTTTCTTTTGTTTTTTCATTCTGCACAAAACCCTGCGTTCTGCCCAAGACGTAGTGGTTCATTGTAGGGCCTCATGTTTTCAATGATTATCATTAATAAAGGACGTTTTGCAAACAATTTTGTGATCCCTGTCTTTCTATTTTTGTTTGTTTCATTCTTCAAGAAAAATAAAAATGGCAATGTTTTTGTTTTTGTGACTTTCTTGAACTCTTTTTCTAAAACAAAACATTAAAACATGCAGAAGTGATCTTATGGCATCCACTATGAACAAATCTGTTATGGCTCAGTATGATTTCGACAATCCCATCTACCAAGCTGAAGAGGAGAGTGATGAAGACAGTGAACTCCCGAAAGAATTGGCTAGATTGTTGAAGCAAGAGGAAAGGGTCATCCAACCTCATCAGGAGGACTTGGAGATTGTTAATCTTGGTACTGAGGATGCCAGAAGGGATATCAAGATCGGGGCTGCTTTGAAGCCAGAGGTCAAGAGCAGGTTGATCGAGATGCTGAGAGAGTATGTGGAGATATTCGCCTGGTCTTATCAAGATATGCCTGGGTTGAATACTGATATTGTGGTTCATAGGCTACCTCTCAGAGATGATTGTCCTTCGGTTAAGCAGAAGCTTCGTAGAACGAGTCCTGATATGGCAGTAAAAATCAAGGAAGAGGTTCAGAAGCAGTTCGATGCGGGTTTCTTGTCAGTAACAACTTACCCACCGTGGGTAGCCAACATCGTTCCTGTGCCGAAGAAGGATGGCAAAGTCAGAATGTGTGTCGATTACCGGGATCTGAACAGAGCGAGTCCAAAGGATGATTTCCCATTACCTCACATCGATGTATTGGTGGATAATACGGCTCAATCCTCGGTATTCTCTTTCATGGATGGTTTCTCGGGCTATAATCAGATTAAGATGGCGCCAGAGGACATGGAAAAGACGACATTCATTACACCTTGGGGCACGTTCTGCTATAAGGTGATGCCATTTGGGCTGAAGAATGTCGGTGCTACCTATCAGAGGGCAATGACGACTCTCTTTCATGACATGATGCACAAAGAGATTGAAGTGTACGTGGATGATATGATTGCGAAGTCGCAGACAGAGGAGGAGCACCTGGTTAATTTGCAGAAGTTGTTTGACAGATTGGTCAAGTTCAAACTGAGGCTGAATCCGAACAAGTGCACGTTTGGCGTGAGATCAGGGAAGCTGTTAGGCTTCATTGTCAGTGAGAAAGGGATTGAGGTTGATCCAGCAAAAGTCAAAGCTATTCAGGAAATGCCTGAACCGAAAACAGAGAAGCAGGTTCGTGGGTTTTTAGGGAGATTGAATTACATTGCAAGGTTTGTATCTCACCTAACTTCCACGTGTGAACCAATATTCAAATTGTTGAGAAAGAATCAGGCAATCAAGTGGAATGATGACTGTCAGAAAGCTTTTGACAAGATAAAAGAATATTTACAGAATCCTCCAATCCTGATTCCTCCCGTTCCAGGGAGACCATTGATAATGTACTTGTCAGTTACCGAGAACTCGATGGGGTGTGTATTGGGACAGCATGACGAGTCTGGTCGAAAAGAGCATGCCATATACTACCTTAGCAAAAAGTTTACCGACTGTGAAATCAGATATTCACAGCTTGAGAAAACTTGTTGTGCTTTGGCCTGGGCTGCTCGCCGACTGAGGCAGTATATGCTGAACCATACTACCCTATTGATTTCTAAGATGGATCCAGTGAAATACATCTTTGAGAAGCCGGCTCTCACCGGACGTGTTGCCCGTTGGCAGATGATCTTAACAGAGTACGATATCCAGTACACGTCGCAGAAGGCTATCAAAGGTAGTGTTTTGTCAGACTATCTCGCCGAACAACCGGTCGACGATTATCAGCCTATGATGTTCGAATTCCCTAATGAAGACATCATGTATCTGAAGATGAAAGATTGCGAAGAACCTCTTGTCGAGGAAGGACCGGATCCTGATGACAAGTGGACACTGATGTTTGATGGGGCTGTCAATGTGAATGGTAATGGTGTTGGTGCAGTGCTGATCAATCCGAAAGGTGCTCATATACCCTTTTCTGCCAGATTGACTTTTGATGTCACCAACAATGAAGCTGAGTATGAGGCCTGTATCATGGGGATAGAAGAAGCCATTGATTTGAGAATTAAAACGCTTGACATTTTTGGAGATTCCGCTCTAGTGATCAATCAGGTCAATGGAGATTGGAATACGAACCAGCCACATTTGATTCCGTATAGAGATTACACCAGAAGAATACTGACGTTCTTCAAGAAGGTGGAGTTGTATCATGTCCCACGAGATGAGAATCAAATGGCTGATGCCTTGGCTACTTTATCCTCGATGATAAAGGTTTATTGGTGGAATCATGTGCCACACGTTGCGGTGAATCGACTCGAGAGGCCTGCGTATGTGTTTGCAGCTGAGTCTGTTATGATTGATGAGAAGCCGTGGTACCATGATATCAAGAACTTCCTCAAGACTCAGGAGTATCCTGAAGGTGCGTCAAAGAATGACAAGAAAACCCTGAGAAGGCTAGCTGGAAGCTTTTATCTGAATCAGGATGATGTGCTGTATAAAAGAAACTTTGACATGGTCTTGCTCAGATGCGTGGATAGACACGAAGCAGACATGTTGATGCGGGAAGTGCACGAGGGTTCGTTTGGTACCCATGCTGGTGGTCATGCAATGTCAAAGAAATTGTTGAGAGCCGGTTATTACTGGATGACTATGGAATCCGATTGCTTCAAGTATGCTCGGAAGTGCCATAAGTGTCAGATTTATGCTGATAAGGTGCATGTACCACCAAGCCCATTGAATGTCATGAACTCGCCTTGGCCGTTTGCCATGTGGGGCATCGACATGATTGGGAAGATTGAGCCTACTGCTTCGAATGGACATCGCTTCATCCTGGTTGCAATTGATTACTTCACCAAGTGGGTGGAAGCAGCTTCCTATGCTAATGTTACCAAACAAGTGGTTGCCCGGTTCATCAAGAAAGAAATCATCTGTCGTTATGGAGTTCCTGAGAGAATCATCACTGACAATGGTTCGAACCTCAATAACATGATGATGAAAGAGCTTTGTAAAGATTTTAAGATTGAGCATCACAATTCTTCTCCTTACAGACCAAAGATGAACGGTGCCGTAGAGGCGGCAAACAAGAATATCAAGAAGATTGTGCAGAAGATGGTCGTGACGTACAAGGATTGGCATGAGATGCTGCCTTTCGCTTTGCATGGGTACCGTACCTCAGTACGTACGTCGACCGGGGCAACCCCGTACTCCCTTGTGTATGGTATGGAAGCAGTCCTACCTGTTGAGGTGGAGATCCCTTCTCTGAGGGTATTATTGGATGTCAAGCTGGACGAGGCAGAGTGGATTCGGACAAGGTTTAACGAGTTAAGCCTTATCGAAGAGAGACGGCTAGCAGCTGTGTGCCATGGGCAGTTATATCAGAGAAGGATGAAGCGAGCCTTTGATCAGAAAGTGCGTCCTCGGACATTTCAGACTGGTGATCTAGTTTTGAAGAGGATCCTTCCTCCCGGTACAGATAACAGGGGCAAGTGGACTCCTAATTACGAAGGTCCATATGTTGTGAAGAAGGTCTTCTCCGGTGGAGCCTTGATGCTTACAACTATGGATGGTGAAGATTTTTCGTCCCCTGTTAACTCAGTTGTAGTCAAAAAATACTTCGCATAAATTGACCCGCTGGACAAAAAGAATAAAAGAGTCCAGGCAAGAAAGGGCATCCCGGCGAACCAATAAACAGAAAGAAAAGGTTCGGGCAAGAGTTAGGGATAAAAATGAAAAGAATTTGTACACCCGGTAAGTCGAAAACCCGCGAGGGCGGCTTAGGCAAAAATGGGTATCCCGGTGGACTGAAAACCCGAAAGGGCGATCCAGCCAAAAGAGGGATTAAAGCGAAGACTACAGTCTGAGTTATCTGTACTTCATCACGCTTCGTCATATGCCATCTCGAAAGATGTGATCGGTCCAGTCATTCTTCTCAGAAAGCAAGGAGTTGGGAGGAAAATTGATGATCTGTGAGTTATAACAGGATTGGGAAATAGTGGATGTCGTGTTCACATTGCCATTAGGATAGATTTTTTCCTTTTGTGCGCAATTACCTCTTTCTAGGAATTGCTTCCCAATGTACTCGCCTTTTCAGGCGCATTTTCAATCAATAAAAGTTGTTATTCAGATAAATAGCTCTCTTGTTTTTATTTTACTGTTTTGTTTGCAAAGACGTCCGAATTTTTGATAAACATTGCATATAATAAAACATGAAGGCTTAACAATAACTTGCAGAAAGATAAAACATTTGAAAATCATTTTTGATGTTGAGGACACTTGAGCGTATCTTGTCCATGTATCCCTGGGGCATGTTGATTGTGGTTGTTTTGCAGGTCATTATCTGTGAGCATTCCCTAGCAGATATTTTCTCTCCAAGCAAGTTCGAGAGCTATCAGAGTCTATTCTCTCCCCAACATTCGGGTTTGAAATAGTATTGCCATCCCCAGCATGGTCGTGAGCGTTTGTTTCCCAGCATGGTCGTGAGCGTTTGTTTCCCAGCCGGGTTGTGAATGTTTCTTCCCAACACAGGGTCTGATGTGTGTTTTTACCCGCCAGAATTTTGGTTCATCCTCAGCAGAGAAGTGTTTCATCCCCAATAGAGGTTTTTTCCCCAACTAGTCCCCGAGTGGAGCGGGTATCAATGAAATATATCTCCAGCAGTTATCCTACCAGGGGATTGGATGAGTTCCCGGAGCGGAATGTTGTTTGCATCCCTAGTCGAGTCTATTCTACCTGTGGATTGCGTGGGTCGTCCCCAGTGGAGTAGAAATTATTCCCCAAAGCTATCCTAACTGAGGTTTGGTTGAGTCTTCCCCAGTGAAGTCGCTTTATCATTCCCTGGTAAAGTCGTCTTGTTACTCCCCGGCGAGTAGTTTCACCAGAGAGTTGCCTGGTTTGCTTTCCCCAGTGGAACAGTATTGATTAATCCCCAGAGAGTTGCCTGGTTTGCTTTCCCCAGTGGAACAGTATTGATTAATCCCCAGAGAGTTGCCTGGTTTGCTTTCCCCAGTGGAACAGTATTGATTAATCCCCAGAGAGTTGCCTGGTTTGTTCCCTAGCGGAGTCTATCCTTTCCCCGGCAGCAGTTTTGTTTTTCCAGCATGAGTGAGAAGTCGGTACTTCCTCGGCAAAGCATTCCCCGATAAGGCTCTCCCCGCAGAGTATTCTCCGAGCAGAGTCTCCCCGCAGAGTTGGAGTATATGATCTTGTGGCTCCCTAGCCAGTGTTGCATTTTGCATGTAGTAATCATTGCATCTTCAAAAATGCGTAGCATTTCCATTCAAGATGGAGCATTACGCCATAGAAAAATTCAAACATATGCATTCATGTGTTCGAAACCCCATCAGACTGTATCCCCGGCAGAAGCGGATATTTGTTCAACCTGTACGGCACGTTTGCTACAGTGGCTCCAGTCAACTGTTGATGTTGACAATCCCCACAGAGGTTTATTTCCTCATCCGTTGGTGAAAGGAAGATTGATTCTCCCGAGTGAGACCCCCTGCAAGTGTTCAGCCTTGCCCTGTCATCTTGTAAATGTCAGTATCCTGTCAGCACCCGCGTGTTTTGTTTCTTTGGTGTCGGTAAACACCATCTTTCGGTGCTTTCCCAGTCATGCGTAAGTGTCTGGTCTTCTTTGGTGTCGGTAAACACCATCTTTCGGTGCTTTCCCAGTCATGCGTAAGTGTCTGGTCTTCTTTGGTGTCGGTAAACACCATCTTTCGGTGATTCCCAGTCATGCGTAAGTGTCTGGTCTTCTTTGATGTCTGTAAACATCATCTTTCGATGTTCGTAACGTCGTCCTCCTTCCCTAGTGAAGTAGCTATACTCCTCTCCGTTGGTGTCGATAAACATTGAGTTTTTCCTAAGCGTCCGTTGGCGTAGAAGAAAATCAAAATACCCAGTAATAAATATCAGATCCCAGTGGACGTTTCCATTGGTGGATTCCCAGCATTGTGCAAATTCTACGGTTCTTGGTATTCAATCCCCGTTTACCCTGAAGGTCTGACAGCCGCTGCTCTCATCCATTCGGGTTCCCAGTTGATTGAATAGGGGCAGCTGTAGCACCTCAAATTTGCACCTACCTTGTGTACATACATTTTCATCATCAGGTCATTAACATAACATAGTCCATTGCATAACATGGCATTGCCTTTTGCCCAAGTGCAAGTTCAGCTGACAAATTAGGTCAAATTGGTCAGGAGAATCAGTCAATCAAGCAAGCTTGTGCCATTTTCATTGAGACAAGGCCCTAGGGTTGGTTTATCAAGTTCATGTGATTATGTGATCATTGTGAAGTGATTTGGACAAAGATTGGATGATCAAAGCTCAACAGTCAAGCTGAATTTCAGCTGAAACCCTAAAAAGTCAACTGTGGTCAACTGTGCCTGATTTTATGGATTTGAAGGTGGGAGATGGTTTGAAAGGCTTCATTCATGTCCATATAAGTCTCATTTGACATACCAAAGATCAAGGTTGAAGAAAATAAAGTCAGATCAAAAGTTTCCTAAAATGGCAGGTGACCTGTAATTTCAACTGCCCAAAATGGAAAGTTTTTCTCCTCAAAATTACTTCATCATACAAGCTTAAAATGGAAGTTTGTCCAACATGAAAGATGAATATCTTGATCTCACCATTCCAAAAAGTCCAAGAACTTGAAATTCCCATGTGTGGTTGGCAAGATATGGTCCAATCATTTTCAGAAAATACCTAAATTCAAAGTGCCATAACTTTCACATGGAATGACCAAATTGGTTGATTTTTCTTTGAGCAAACCACATTTAACATGAACTTGCATGGTGCATCATTACATTTTTCCAAAAATCATCATAGCAAAATGGCATTTTTTAAGTGAACTCATTTGAATTTTTGGTGTGAAATAGTGATTTTCAAAAATACAAGCCATATGCACTTGGGACCAATTGCAACACATCCAAAATGTCATTTAGAACTTGCTTGAACTGATTTCACACTGTTACATTGGTTGCATAAGAGAAAGGGCATTTTGGCCACTTTGCTTAACAAATGCATTTTGCACTAATCATTCCAATTTGCCTAATTGAGATTAACAAGTGGATTAGTGTGAGGTATAAAGTCTTAATTGTAACAGAATTGCATAATCACAATCACAATTCTCAGATCCAATTCCAAAAATTCACCAAAATCTCAAATTCTCTCAAAAGTTCATCACACTTTTTTTCAACTTTTCTTTGAATTGCTTGATCCTTTTCGTGTTCTCTTGTGATAATCATCATCAAGAGGTGCTATTGCAGATCTGTTTTCATCAAATCCTGGCCAAAACACACAGCAATTGTAACTGTTGAATCAAGATTCTTCACATGGCAGTTGCAAAATTCGGTGGATCCAAGCATTGTTGAGCTGAAGTATTGACTCTATTCATCTTTATCATCATCAAGCATCACCTGTTTCACCATTTCACGCCTGGATTCGCACGAAATCACCGACTGCTTCATCATAAGGTTAGACTTCGATCTCAACCATTGCCAAAATCATGATATGGTTATTGTAGAGCTTAGTTCATAGAACACAATGCAAGTTGTAGAATTGAAAACCATTAAGATTTGAGAGAGAAATCGTGAATTGAATTTTTGAAGTGAAACCTTTTCTTGCTCGATCCGTTCAGTACGTTAGGAATTAGGAAATTTCATGTGGATATTGTGATTGTGCTAGCTTAGAAGGTTCCAACCATATATGATTTGTTGATTTTGGTTAAAATTTGTTCATCGCGAATTTTCTGGAAAGTTATTTGGTGAAGATGATGAAAACAGTTCCAATCGCGTGTTAGATCTTTCTGCCTGGCTTTTGCGTTTGAATTCATGTTTACCGCCGGAATCAACCAATCACACGTTGCCATGCAATTTAATTAAGCGCAGCGTTTTGGTCCTGGCTTGGATAATTACAATAGTGCCACTGCGCTTCATTAATTCATTTTAAAACTTAAATAAAAATTTCATTTCATCACATAACTTCAAAAAATCATAATTAAATCATGGATTATCCAAATTGGATGGGGATTTTTGTGTTGATCTCCAAATTTTCTCTAGTTTTTTTTAGGTATGATAGTCAAAGTTGTGCTTGGTGAATTTTTTGACTTTGTCTAAGGCCTTTGATATGTATGCTTCATGTGTATGTTTTACCATTTTTATCATGAAATCTTGATGCCTCGTCCAAAATGATTGAAATTTTATAGGCTTGTTCTTGACTCTTTCCTGGTGATTTTGGTATATAGTTTGCTAATTTTGAGTTCCTGGTTAGAGAGATATGATATGATCAAGTTGAGTGTGACAATTTGTGTCACACTATGTTATGCTAACTTCATGAATTTTGTTTCCCTGCTTATGCTTTGCCATTTGCTCCCGATTTTTGCATGAGATATCATCTAAATGTCTAGTTTGAGCATGAGTTTTTGTAGGATTTGTTGATCAATTTCCTATTTGATTGGTATTTTTGTTTGCTGTTTAGTCATTTTTAGGGTTTTCTTGAGTTATTAACTTACATGCTTTGTGAAATGTTCATACCTTATCATATGAAGATGAAATTTGGTGGAGTGATTCCTAACATGTTTAAGCTCACTTTGGCTTTGGTTCCATTCATTTATCATTTGTTTTCACTGTTTTACATTTGCTTGAAGTTGACACACACTTTGTGACCTAGTTTGGATTGATTTTTGCATGTCCTGACTTGTTGAATTTAATTTCCCTACTTCCTCTTGTCCAAATAGCATGAAATTTGACATGAAGCTCATTGAATGTGTTCTATTTAGACTTGAATGTTTGTGGAATTTATTGAGCTGTTTTGGTATTTGTTTGATTGTGATCATTCTGTTTGCTCATATGTGGTTCATACTTGCCTAGTTTGACTTAAAGTGTGCATGAAATGAATTTGGTGTATAGTTTTGATGTGAGACCAATTGGATTCTCTTCTTAATTGATTTATCTAGGTTTTGATCATTTTTCACTTGCTGTTTTGGATTTTTCATCTCCTTTTGACCCTAGTCTTGGACTAGTGGTTTGTGATCTCACTTTTGAGTTGTGTTTCAGGTTAATAGCACAAATGGCCTTTGCTTGATGGTGTGCTTCCATTGGACTTGATTTGTGACTTGTGTATAGCTAATTTTGACTTTGTTTTGCAGGGTTTGATATTTGAGTTTGAGCCTTAATGGCTTGCACCTTTGTGCATTGACTTGTGTTTGTCTGTATATAACTAATTGTGAACCATTTGCTGTTTAGTTCTGTGATTGGTATACTGATTGTATTTGATTGATTTCAGGTACATTAGTTGCTAATATTGCTTTGCTTTGCTTGATAAGCAATTTGCGCTGAGGTATAACATTCTTGTCTCCATGTAGTCTGGAAGACCTGGCCTGTTACTTGGCCAGGCACCTGTCTGAAGTCCTCCTTAAGAGGCAATGTTTGTGCTTGTTTACTTTTGTCCCCAAGCAGGTAAAGACCTCTATGAGGCAATTGGCGGATATAAGAGATATGCAATCTATCTCCCGCTATTCTGTTGAGTCGTCCCTCTGCTCACACCACTGTGTTGATGCATTGAGGACACAAACCCAAGATCTTGTACAGTTGCACAGTTGTGTCAGTGTCTTAAGTGTAGAAGGGTTCCCACTTCCTGGACCCACACTTCATTGTCTATAGCTCTCCCTGGCCAGGGATAAGAGCTGTGAAGTCTAATCTTCACCCACCTTTCCTCAGCTTCAACTTGGCTCTCAATGTCAAGGTTAAGAGCTAACTCCACCCATGTACAGATGGCTTGCTCTTGCAGCCCCACCCTTGTTTGAGCCCCACTTGTGTGTATATAGTGTGTGCTGTTTATGATTATTTGCTATTGCTTGTGCTTTAGGACAGGCTTGCTTCCTGTGCAAGTTAGCTAGAAACCTTGACTTAGGGATGATTTTGCATGATAACACCTAGGCTCGAGTCGTAGTCTCCCTAGTTGTGTCTCCCTCTGTTATCTGGTTAGGCTAGTCCTGTATCCCTTCGTAGGGGAACTACGTCGCCCTGATCCTCATACCAGATGAGGTACGTAGGCAGGAGATGAGCAGATCTCTCCGGGCGCATGTGTCTTTGTTTTGTCTTGTTGTGTGCTTGGAAGCTGATGTAAGTCCATCGAGTGGCATTCGGGTTCTAGTATGCGTGTGTTTGGTTCGGAAGCTGATGTAAGTCCAGCGATTGGCAATCGGGTTCCATGTCTGCCCGTGTTTGCGTGGTTTTGTGTGCGTGTTAGTCGAGCTACGAATGCTCTGATTCTCCTTCGTCCAAAGGAGATACGTATGCATAGGATGCGACATCCTAGCGAGCATGTGTTTTCCCCCAGTCCGAACTACTTAGACTCTGATGTCTATGCTTGATAGACTAAGTAGGCCCAGGATGCGATATCCTGCCGAGTCAGTCTCGTTCGTTTTCTTGTGTCTCTTTCAGCCAGTGTTTGTTTGTTTTTGAGCAGTGTTTTAGCAACCATTTTCCTTCCTATTGTGCGTGGATCCCGTCGAGTACGACGGATGCGTAGGGGTGCTAATACCTTCCCTTCGCATAACCGACTCCCGATCCCATTCTCTTTGGTCGCGAGACCATGCTTTTTCCAGGTTTACTCTGAGCGTTTCCTTTCCCTCTTTTGGGATAAATAACGCACGGTGGCGGCTCTGTTGTTCTTGTTTTCCCGCCGGTTTTTTCGCGTAATGCGACACCAAGGATACTCAGAATGGGGGTAGGAATTCTCCAGTCCCACTACTTCTCTATTGCCTAAGGGCCATGTCATACAACTTGATTCATGATTGATAAGTTGTTGATATAGTCCTCGCTTTGTGTAGCACCTCAAATTTGCACCCCCATTCATTCATTCATTTCATTTTTAGGTCATTAACATTACATTAACATTGCATATTGCCTTGCATCTTATCAGTCAAGACTAGTATAAGGAGAATTCATCTGTGCAAGAGACCATTTCCATGAGATGAAATCCACATGAGTATCCTAGAAGCTTACATGAACCAAGGATCAGTTTGAAGCAACTTGACCAAGTGTTAGAGGCTCAAAGTCCACAGTGCAGTTTCAAGTCATCTGGGCCCCATAAAAGTCAACTGCAAGTCAATTGAGGGCTAGGAGGTGGAGAAATGGTTTGGGACACTTCAATCATGTCCAAAAGAGGTTTATTCATCATGTCAAACACTTATCTTGAAGGATTTGAAGCCAGATCAAAAGTTTCCAAAAATGGAAAATGACCTGTAATTTCAAGTTTCCAAAAATGGCAAGTTTTGGACCAACTTCAACTCAACTTTCCAACATCAAAGAAGCTTCAAATGAAATTTTGTCCAACATGAAAGTTGAATATCTTTCTCTCCCATTTCCAAAAAGTCCAAGATCATGAATTTATGATGAATGGTTAAGGAGTTATGATCAAATCATTGCCAAGTGTGCTTGAAACTTCAAAATGCCATATCTTTTGAACCAAAGCTCCAAATGGAGTGCCTCTTTTTGCATTATGCTCCTCATGACATATATTTTCCAAATCATTCATTACATGACATGAAATTCATTCACACAATCATTTGCTCATGCATGCTATTTTTGAAGGGAAATTGCCAAAGTCAAAATTGGTTGATCACATGAATATAATTCCAATTCCAATGTGTGCATGGGCTGATTTTGAATGAATTTGGGCCCTCATTGTGCACTGTTCACGTAGGATTTCCATGTATGAGGTGAAATGGTAATTTGTGCATACACCTTGTATCTTCCTAATCTCCATTAGCCTTGGCCTAATCATGTTTTCAGATTAATTAACAGATGGTATAAAGGCTTAATTGCAACTGTCTTGGTCATTACACAAAGTTTCAGATCTAGAAATCCCTCTTCACTCTCAATTTTCTCTTCATTGATTTTCCAAAATTCTACACACAACACCCTAATTTTCTTGCATAATCATGAACATGGAGTGGTACTGAGCATAATTCAACGTGTGTTTAGTGGAATCCCTCTCAAATTCGTGCATACCACAAGCTTGAAGGTGTTAATGGAAACTCCAAATTGAGCTGGATTCAAGTCATTTCACAAGCCATTTCTTGCATCAAACTTCCTTGGAGCTCAAAGCAAGTGAAACTGGACATTGCCAAGCCTTGGATACACTGTTTTCGCCAACTTCTCTTCAAACAAGGTGAGTTTTGACTTTCATTTTTCTCCATTTTATGGCCATAGTCTTGTAGATCCTTGCTTGCTGATCAATCTGATATAAATTTCATGCAAAATGGTTGGGTATTGGCTGTGTTATAATGATTTAAAGTTTGGATGTTAAATTTTCTTCTCTTTGATTTGCCTTCGTTATTGAGAATCAGGAGTAATGGATGATAGATTTGGAACCTACGTGGTTTAAGCTTTCGATTAGTGTATTGGTTTTTGAATTCTGGAAAAAAATTAATAGATCATCACTGTTCACCCACCGTCTCAACGAAGGAGACGGTGGTTTCCGCCCTACCTCGCCATGAGCGCTGCCGTCTGGTTCAGGATGAGCTGGCTAGGGCTTTGTCCCCTTGTGCGTGCCACGCGAGCGCTACATGTCCGTTTAATTGGTCTCCATTCGTTTGACCGCTTCCACTTGGCATTTGACCGTGACATGGGCGCCAACTCACTTAAATGAAACTCAGCGTTTTGCCTTTCCTTCAGTTCGATTCCTTGCTCAGTCATTTTGGTATTTTGTTTTTGTTTTAGCGCATTTTTGATCTGCACCGAGTTCGACCCTGGCCGGTTCCACATTTCAAAATTAATTTCCATTTCTTCATTTCCCTCCAATTTCATATGCCATGCCACATTAATTAAAATATTTTTTTTCCAAACTTTGAAAAATCATATAAAATTGAAATTTGATCCAATTAATTCCCAACCTTTTTCTACTTGTTCATGTGAATGTCTAGAATTTTATGGTGTGGATTTTAGGATTTTATCATTTCTGGAAATTAAATGGTGCTGAATTCTTTGAACATGTATGCAATTATGCCATGCCTCATTCAAATTGGTGTGAAATGCTCAATACTTGACCAATTGCCCTGAAATTTTACATGTTGATTCACAACATGATGCATGATTTGTGAGATTTTATTTGGCATTTTTTGCTATTTCCTTCCCTGTTTTAGAAACATGGACTTTAGGTGTGACAATGTGTGTCACACAATTTGATGTTGATCTTATTCATTTTCATTTCCTTTCCAAATGAGATCTTCTGGTTCTAATTTTTTGCACCATGCTTGTGTTCAATATGCTGAGCTTGTGTATAAAATTTCATGATCACTGGATGTGTTTCTGATTTAATGTGCATTTTCTCACTTGTATGTCAACTTGATGATCATGTTGTGTGTCTTTACCATATTTTGTTCACCACATGACTTTGCTTGATGATTTTGATTTGGTCCTTTTTAGGACTTGTTCTTACTTGATTAATGTGATTCATGTTGAGTTTTAGCTTCTGTTTTGACTTTTTACCTCACCTTTGACCCTAGCCTTTGAGCTAGTGGTTTGTTCTCATCCTTTGGACTTTGTGTTTCAGGTTTCAAACAATTAGCCACATTGGTAGATATGATCTCATCAATTGAGATACAAGTTATTTTGGTTGACTAACCTTGCTGTTTTGTAGGTCTTGTGGATGATGAATCAATTTAGTTTGCTTGCATCTTATGCCTTGCATTGATGTTGTCTAATGATTGGTTGTCTCACTGTTGGACTTTCTGTTTGATTTGTCTGAATACTATACTGATTGTTTGGTTGTTTACACAGGTACTTTAGTAGCTTTAACTCATTGCTTGAGTTGCTTGGCTTTGCTTGTGGTTGGCATACCACCTAGGTAATCATCCTATTCTTCATGTAGTCTGGAAGACCTGCTATCTTTGGCAGGCACCTGTCTGAAGCCCTCCTTAAGAGGCAATGTTTGTGCTTGTTTATCTTTGTGCCTTGTAATTCAAGTCCTCTTAAGCGAATAGGCAATTGGCAGATAGAAGGTATGTGCAATCCATCCCCTGCTATTCAGTTGAGTCATTCATTTTGCTTGCACTACGTGCTGATGCATTTTGAATAAACACCCAAGATCCTTGTATATAGAGTCAGTCAAGTGGAGTAGAGTCCCGCATTCTGGACTCCCACACTTTCATTGATTTGAAGCTCACCCAGGCCCAGGTTAAGAGCTATGAGGTCTTACCATCATCTCCCATTTCATCTGCTCACCCTAACGGTCAATGTCAGTGGTTAAGAGCCTCAGATACCCTTCCAATTGGCTTGTTTGTCGAGGTTGATATGACCCCTTGACTAAAGCCCAGCCTTGTTTGAGCCATTTGTTTGCATATAGCGTGTGATACCTGTTCACCTGTGCCTTTGATTGCTTACTTACTATTTAGGCTAGCTTGCTTCCTGTGCAAGTTAGGATCTGATTAGAGACCTCAACATAGGGTTCGTGTGCATGACAACTTCTAGGCTCGAGTCGTAGTCTCCCTAGTAGCTTGTTATCTCCCTTAGTCTCTGGTTAGGATAGAAGTTTTTCCCTGTTAAGGGGAACTACGTCGCCCTGATCCTCATACCAGATGAGGTACGTAGGCAGGAGATGAGCTGATCTCTTCGGGCGCTTTTTTTCTTTTTCAACCCTTTTGTGTCATGTGTGTTAGGAGATGGATGTAAGACCAACGATTGGCATTCCGTATCCTATTCGTTTTGTTTGTTCGGAGTCTGACGTAAGTCCAACGATTGGAATTCGGTTTCCCGTTTGTTTTGTTGTTTGTTCGGAGTTGGATGTAAGACCAGCGATTGGCATTCCATTTCCAGGTGTGTGTTTCGATTGACGTCTCAACGTCCCTGTTTCAGTGTTTTGTTTCAGCGTGCGTTAGCTGAGCTATGAGTGCTCTGATTCTTCTCTGGTTAGAGAAGATACGTATGCATATGATGCGATACCCTAGCGAGCACGTTTCCCGTCTCCCCCGAACTACGTCGACTCTGATGTTTGTGTCTGACAAACTATGTAGGCCCAGGATGCGACATCCTGCCGAGTCCCCTTCTTCCGTCTTTCATCTGTGTTTCGTTCCAGTTTTGCGCAGTTTTTGAGCAGTTATTTAGCAACCTTTCTTCTATTCTTTCTGAGCGTGGATCCCGTCGAGTACGACAGATGTGTAGGGGTGCTAATACCTTCCCTTCGCATAACCGACTTCCGATCCTATCAATCTCTGGTCGTAAGACCATTTCCTTTCCAGGTTTACTTCGAGCGTTTCCTTTCCCTCCTTTGGGATAAATAACGCACGGTGGCAGCTTGTTAGATGCCCAAAAGTGCTTATTTGAGCTATCATATGTGGGCATCTTTCACTCTATTTCCTTGCTAAATTGTCAAAACCACCTTTGTTTTAGATGAAATGCATTACATTGATAAACGATCTTGGTACCTTTGATTTGTGTGTTATTGTGCAGGAAGAAGGCATGAAATAATTGAAAATGAAGACACAAGAAAGTTGGCAAAGGAACCAAAGAAATCAAGCATTCATCAGCCTGCTCGCTAGGCGAGGGCTGTGGCGAAGCACTCGCTAGGCGAGCGCCCAGCGAAAAGCTCCAGTGAAATATCAATAAATTCGCTAGGCGAGCTGCTAGCGAAGGTGGTAGCGAGTTCGTTCAGTTTTGGTGAAAAGCGCAGCCAGCACTCACTCGCTAGGCGAGGCTCTAGCGAGTTCCCAGCGAGCATTCCAGTAGCCAAACCTCTCAACCTCGCTGGAGCGAGGGTTGAAGCGTGCCCTTCGCTAGGCGAAGGTTTTGTTCGCTAGGCGAACATGACAGTCTGAGATAGACTGTGTCTCTGGGCGCAGGTGCCTCTTGTGCCTCAATTTGACCCTCGCTAGGCGAGCCATTCTGCTCGCCTAGCGAGCATGACAGCCCAGTACAGCTCTATAAGTAGCAAGTGCCACTTTTGAGAGCCATACCTTAGTTTTACCTAATTTTTCCACTTTTGTACTTTCTTAGAGATATTTTCCAGCATTGTTCTTAGGATCTTTTATGCCCTAGATTTCATTTCTCTTCATCTTGTGACCATCTTCTACAAAAAGAAGGTGGATTCCCATCCAATCTCGATTATCCGACTTGGATGTTGATCAACCTTCTTCCGAAACTTGCCGACCAAGCTACCATGAAAATGAGTAGCTCAGTCATCCATTTGTCAAGGTTAGATGTAGGTGATTACTAGCTTTGTGTGTAAATGTAAGGATCTTCATGTGTAAACTCTTTAATGGTGAATATATGATGAAAACTTTGTTTCTCTTTAAAACTCTTTGTGTTGGTTTATGATCGAGAGATGTTTACCAACTCTTGACCTAGGTTTTCATCCAATCTTGTTTGTTAGCTAGAGATAGTAATGAATGATTTTGTTCACCATAAGGTTGAACCAAAAAGTTGTCATTTTGATAGATTGTGTTTGAGAGAAACAATGGATCAAAATGGGAAAACTCACAATGTGTGTTCGAGAGAAACATATTGGGAGGACTTTGTGAAATGATTTATCATCTAAAGGAGTTTATAAGATTGTTGACCGAACAAATACATGCAAAGTGATCATCGAACCCTAACTTTGGCAATATTTCTCATTTATTCAAACCAAAACTTTTACCGCAATTTATTACCTTTTTATGCAAGATAACGTGACAACCAACCAAAACCCTATTGTTACATTGAGCTAGAATTAATACAACCATCGAACGGTGGTGATATCTTACAATCCCTGTGGATACGATAACGAAAACCCGACACTTAAAATATAACTAACAAAATGGCGCCGTTGCCGGGGATTGTAAATTGATATTGCGAGCATCGCAATGGTTGTTTAAGTTTTAGCTTGTGAATTTTTGACTTGTGCTTGTAATTTGTTTGGTTTAGTGTGCAGCTTACGTTTTATGCGAGGGCAAATCCCTGTGGACGAACTTCTTTTTGATCCCGAGATCGAGAGAACCGCAAGGAGGCTCAATAGCAAAACGAGACGTGGGAGGCAACAGGCTAGACAACGCCAAGAGCAAGGAGAAAGTTCTTCGACCACAAATCCACCACTATTCATACCAAACATGGAGCCACCACCACCACCACCTATTTCTACTCCATGCATAAATAGTCCAAGGAACACCGCTCAGTTTGCCAACCACACAGGAAGGCAAGCTGAGATGAAAACGGGAACTCTAAATTTATTATATGGAAGTCCATTCACCGGAATGGACCATGAAGACCCATTTGCTTTTCTCACAAAATTTTATGAGATAGCATTGGCTGCCGGAGTGAATCAGGCTCAGGAGCTTCCGTTGTTCAGACGATTATTTCCCCACGCTTTGCTCGGTAAAGCAAAGGATTGGTACCTAGATCAAACACCAGCCGTAATGACAGACTGGAACGTGTTAGAAGAGAAATTCATCGAAAGATTTTTCTCCCATAACCGATTCATGGAATCCAAGACGGCCATCTCGGTGTTTTCACAAGGAACCAGTGAATCATTAAATGAAGCGTTGGAAAGATTCAAGTCCATGCTTCGGAAATGTAAAGGGCATGGATTTGATGAATTGACTCAAATCCATATCTTCAAAAATGGACTTCAACCAAACTGCAAAACGTTGTTGGATGCTACCACGGGTGGCTCTTTATTGTCAAAAAGTGCCGAAGAAGCCACGAACATTATAAATCGAATGGCTCTAAATGATCTTCAGAGTCAAAGTCGAGGCAACTCTTTGAAGAAGCCGGGAGTGCTTGAGCTAGGGACGAACGATGCCATCCTTGCCCAAAACAAGCTCATCTCACAACAAGTGGAACTCTTAACGCAACAAATTAAAGAGTTGAGAGAACCGTCTAAAGCTAAACAAATAGCTTGTTGTGAGCTTTGTAAAGGTGAGCATGACACCGGATTCTGTCCACCTCCGGGGTTTGAAGAAGTAAACTACATGGCAAACCAAAGGGACTACCAACTGAGACCACAACAACAACAACAACCTTATCAACCAAACCCTCAAAATCAACAACAACATTTCCAAGGGAACCAAGGGTTCCAACCTAGAAGTAACTATTACCAAAACCAAGGTTATGGAGGTGGTTCTTCTAGCCGTCAAAACCCTCCTCAAAATCCTTATATACCTCAACAACCGCCGGTCGTAACTTCGAAGTTGGAAGAGACATTGACGCAATTCATGCAAATGTCAATGGCAAATCAAAAAAGCAACGACGCGACTATAAAAAATCTCGAGACTCAAGTTGGGCAACTTGCTAAACAACTCGCGGAACAACAAACCGGTCCTTCCTTTTCGGCAAACACGCAAACAAATCCTAAGGAGTATTGTAAGACGATCACAACGAGAAGTGGGAGGGAGTTGATGAGTGAGAATAAAAAAAGAGTTGAGAGAGAAAATGAGGAGGAAATAGTTGAGGAAAATATTGATGGTGAAGTGGGGGAGTGGAGTGAAAAGGAAGAAGTTGAAAAGAACAAAACGAATGGTGAAGTTGAAAAGAAAAAAAGTGTGGAGATTGAGAAAAATACAAGTGATGAAGTAGTGGTGGAGCCAGTGAAAAAAACTAGATGGAGGAGTTCGAGAATTGCAAAAGGAAAGGAGGTAGTGAGCGCTACTCCAATCCAAAACCTTCCTTATCCTCATGCTCCGTCCAAAAGGGAGAATGAACGGCATTACGCCCGGTTCATGGATATTTTTAAACAATTGAAAGTGAACATTCTGTTTGCTGAAGCCTTGGAGCAAATGCCAAAGTATGCCAAATTCATGAAGGACATACTTACAAAAAAACGGAGGTACACGGAACCAGAGACAATCTTGCTTGATGCACGATGTAGTGCCATCATTCAGAAAACTCTCCCAAGGAAGGAATCCAATCCGGGACGAGTCGCTTTACCGGTAACCATCGGAGACACCTACATGGGTTATGGCTTGATTGACTTGGGATCTAGCATCAATTTAATTCCCCTGTCCATTATCAAAAGATTGGGAAATGTTGATATCAAACCTGCGAAGATGACTTTGCAACTTGCTGATAAATCTACCACTGCACCATATGGAGTGGCTCAAGACATGTTAGTCAAAGTTGATAAATTCTTCTTCCCGGTTGATTTTATTATTATTGATATGGAAGAGGATGATGATGCTCCGCTCATCCTGGGCCGACCATTCATGAAAATCGCGCGAATGATGATAGACGTAGATAACGGTTTGATGAAGGTAAGGGTCCAAAATGAAGAGGTAGCCTTCCATCTTTTTGAAGCCAAAAAGCATCTCAATGATAAACATGATTCTTTCCGAATCGATGCCACAGAGGAGAAGCTAGTGGAGGTCGCAAACCAGGTTCATATTTCTAATCCTTCCGAAAGACCTCTTATAGGAGTCTACCAAGTTTCGACCAAAACTAAAGAAAAAAAGATGGAAGCATGGTTGCATGAATTAGAGGCTTACGGAGAACTTTTCTGTCATGATGAGACAAGGGAAGGCGTGGATATGACCAATATAGTGGAGGAACCAAAACTGGAGCCACATTTGAAATATGTGTACCTTGATGATAACTGTACTAAACCCGTGATCATCAGCAATAATTTGTCCACAAATGAAGAGAATCAATTGATGCGGGTGCTGAAGAAGAAAGAGGTTGTCAAACTGGTAGAGGCCGGGATGAATTATTCTATCGCCGACGGTGAATGGGTGAGCGTTGTGCAAATAGTTCCGAAAAAGGGTGGTATTAGATTTTATCGAAGGTTCATCAAGAACCTCGTGAAGACAACAAAGCCCTTGAGAAAGTTGCTCAACAAAATGGATCCCGGTAGCTCAAACAACAAAGTGGATCACGGAAGCTGCACAATTCCGTTGGATGCTCCTCTGTGAGCATCACACCGTCGAGCTTAGCCGACGTTAAACAAACGCTAGTTGGGAGGCACCCCAACATTGTAAGTATTTACTGTTTTTTGTGTTGTGTTGTGTTGGGTTTCCTAGTGCTAAAACCATGTTGTATGAACATGAATTGCTGCCTTTGAAAAGGCATTTGCTGTCATTCTCGCTAGCTGCTCGCTAGGCGAGGCAGTAGCGAGCTGATTCGCTAGGCGAAGCAGCAGCGAGCGCTGCATGACAACACTTATTTAAAATCTCAGCAGGGCACTCATTTTGCCCCAAAAAACATTTTTCTGTTTTTCGACTCTGTTGAGGAAATTTTTTCAGAGCTCTCCACACTCTCTCATTTGCATCTCTCTCACTAACAACTTGGTTCCCTATTTGGAGATTGCAAACCCTACTCCACTTCACATTTCAATCTATCACTGTAACTAAGGTTTGCCCTACTACATTTTCTTTATGTTTGAACTCTGTAGTTCCAATTTGAATGACAATTAGGATGAGTTGTGGTATGGGAAACTTTAGGTTTGCATGAGGGAGTTTAGGTTTTGCAATTTGGGATTTTAGGTTTTGGAATTGGGGATTTTAGGTTTTGCATGTAAATATGTAATCCCCAATAGCTTAGAACGGTTGTTTAATTGATAAATCATTAGGTTCTGAGATTGAAACCATTAGAGTATGGGTTTTGGGGAAATATTCTCTGAACATGCTGAAAACCCCCAAAACCCGTAAGGTTCGCTAGCACTCGCTAGGCGAACCAGGGGCGAGCGTTCGCTGCCACTTCGCTAGGCGAAGCAGCAGCAAGCATGACAGTTCTTTAAATTTTGGTTTTGCTGTCTAATCTGTTTGGTGTGTGTTGTTTCCTTTTATATTTTGCAGATGGAATCAAGGTCTGGAAATTCAAAGAAGAGAAAGGGAACGAGCACTTCCCGTCCAGTAACGATCCAATTCGATAACGACAAATTTGTCGGGGCGAAGCAGGCCGCCAGGTACGTTGCTCTGGAGAAACGGAAAATTCTTCCGGAGAAGCGATTCCTCATCAACCCCCAAGGAACAAACAGAGCATTTGTCGGGTTGATGGACACTATGAAGTGGGATCGGTTAATTTCCCCACTTGAGCATTATGACATAGCAACGGTGCGTGAGTTTTATGCAAACGCACTGCCTGATGATGACGAGCCCTTTACTTGGATATCTAGAGTGGCTGGCCGTCCAGTTGCATTTGATAGGGATGCCATTAACTGAGTCCTAGGTGAGCCGCTCCAGCTGGGAGCTGAGGAAAGAGACACATACCACACTGATTTACGGCTTCACTGGGATGTTGAAGCCATTTCTGCCGCCCTGCTATTAAGAGGGAAATATGTTGAGCGGAACCCATCTGGGGTTCCCATGAGGTATCATAGGGAGGACATGACTCCCTTGGCTCAACTGATACTGCTTTTGGTTCTAACAAACATCCAGCCAAAGTCCCACACCTCTACAGTGCCGATCCCAGTGGCACATTTGGTTCACAGTATCCTCTCCAACGTCTAGATCGATGTGGCGAGGATCATCGCTAATGAGCTTAAGTCCGTGATTGAGAGCGGGCTAAAGTCGGGGGCTCGTGTGAATTGTCCCCTAGCTTTCCCGTGCTTGATCATGCGTTTGTGCATTCAGGCAAAGGTGAAATTACCGTCTCGGGGTCAGGTCAGGATCCCGCCACCTATCGATGACCGGTACGTGGCCAAATATTGTAGAGCGAAGAATGCCAGAGGCAGTGCAGCTGCAGAGAGTACCCGGGCTTCTGATGGTCCTGTACTTCTACTCCTGGACCAGATCCTTACCTGCAGGCTGTGTGTGATTTCAGTTTTGAATGGATGGCGGCATCCCAGCGTGCCATGATAGATATGCACGACTCTATGCAGCGGTTACAGCTGCAGGGAAGTGGTGCTCATGCCTTGATGACGCGTGAGCAGTTTCTGCTTAACGCCAACTGGCCTGTGGACAGGCCTGTGTATGGTGAGGGGGCGGGCGCTGGTGCGTCTTCGGGTGTTGCAGCTGATGATGATGATGATGCTGAGGATGATGAGGCTACCGGTTCTGAAGCCGGTAGCGAGGAGGATTCTGAGCCCTTAGAGGGTTAAGTTTTTGTATTTTTCAGTTTTTATGTTTATTTCTATTGTATTTTCGGATTCTGTATTTTGACTTTGGTTTTGTACCTTTGGGGTGTTTTGTCCCCCATGAACAAATTTAATTTTTCAGTAATGTTATTTATTTATGTTTTTAATTTTGTTTGTTTAATAAATTTTTGGTTGATTGAGTGGCAAACCTTCTAGATTGGTTGCTCCTCAAAGAAGTACTCAATGAAGGTGCATCCGAGCTTGGATGGCAATGATAAGAATAAACAAGTGAATGAGGTTAAGGTACATGGTTACCTTCGGCTAGAATGTTAGAATGCATTAGGAACTTTACTCTTTTTGGTAAATTGAATATTGTCTTTTTGCAACATAATTGAATGAATGTTTCATATAGAACTTAAAACCACAAATTGTGAGGAAACCTCCATTGTACACTTAAATGCTGGATTCTAATAAGTTTTGTTGATTCATTTGATTCATGCTTTGTCTTTTATTATTGTGAATATGTGGAAGCAATTAGAAATGATCAAGGCACTTGTTTCTATCGAGCACAACTACATCCAAAAACAACTTACCTGTGAGCAGAGAGAGTATTCGTTAACCCCTTTGAGCTTAAACAGTTGAATCTCAGCTTGAAATAAAGCGAGATTTCAAAAATCTTTTTTTTACAACCCGGAAAATCTTGATTATTGTTCTTTTGCCGTAAAAAGTTAAGAGCATTCACGTAGGGTGAGTAAGAAATAAGTTGGGGAGAATCGGTAAGTACCACAACTCTTGGAAAAAAATGAAAAACCAAGCAAGCATTGAAAATAAAAATATAGAAAAGAAACATCTGTTTTGTAAATATGATGTGAAAGAAAAGAACAAAAATAGAAAGAATGAAAATGAATGCTTGCTTGGAAGAAAAATAGTGAAAAATAAAAATTGAGTTGTGAAATAAGAGTTGTGAAGGTTTCAAATAAGAAACAAATGGAACGAAGTCGAGATGTGTGAATATGTGTACAGTGAATGTCTCTTTTGCATCGGCAATTTCGTTTTCAATGGCCTTAGAAATGACCCTTGTTTGTTAACCTGACCAAGCTTCAACCGAAAAGCCCTTAGTGATCTTCGTGCTTCCACATTACCAATTATAATTGTTAGACATTGTATGAATCGAATTGATTTCTTCATTATTTGTTAGAGAGTGAGATTATTCCCGCGGTTGCAAACGCGTAAATTCTTCATTCCTTATTCGAAGAGGAGAGAGAGGGTGATTCATTCAGAATAATATTGTTGTAGATAGATAAATATTTCGCATTGCTATTAAGTTTTAGTTCTTGTGTATTATTTTATTCGAACCGTTGGAAACTTGTATATGCTGACTCACTTGTGTTTGAGCCGTTTTATCCAACTTCGGAGAAACCATTTTCTTAAAGCAAATCCTCTTGTCCTTCAAGGGGCATACTTTGCTTGAGGACAAGCAAGAATCTAATTGGGGAGAGTTGTTAGATGCCCAAAAGTGCTTATTTGAGCTATCATATGTGGGCATCTTTCACTCTATTTCCTTGCTAAATTGTCAAAACCACCTTTGTTTTAGATGAAATGCATTACATTGATAAACGATCTTGGTACCTTTGATTTGTGTGTTATTGTGCAGGAAGAAGGCATGAAATAATTGAAAATGAAGACACAAGAAAGTTGGCAAAGGAACCAAAGAAATCAAGCATTCATCAGCCTGCTCGCTAGGTGAGGGCTGTGGCGAAGCACTCGCTAGGCGAGCGCCCAGCGAAAAGCTCCAGTGAAATATCAATAAATTCGCTAGGCGAGCTGCTAACGAAGGTGGTAGCGAGTTCGTTCAGTTTTGGTGAAAAGCGCAGCCAGCACTCACTCGCTAGGCGAGGCTCTAGCGAGTTCCCAGCGAGCATTCCAGTAGCCAAACCTCTCAACCTCGCTGGAGCGAGGGTTGAAGCGTGCCCTTCGCTAGGCGAAGGTTTTGTTCGCTAGGCGAACATGACAGTCTGAGATAGACTGTGTCTCTGGGCGCAGGTGCCTCTTGTGCCTCAATTTGACCCTCGCTAGGCGAGCCATTCTGCTCGCCTAGCGAGCATGACAGCCCAGTACAGCTCTATAAGTAGCAAGTGCCACTTTTGAGAGCCATACCTTAGTTTTACCTAATTTTTCCACTTTTGTACTTTCTTAGAGATATTTTCCAGCATTGTTCTTAGGATCTTTTATGCCCTAGATTTCATTTCTCTTCATCTTGTGACCATCTTCTACAAAAAGAAGGTGGATTCCCATCCAATCTCGATTATCCGACTTGGATGTTGATCAACCTTCTTCCGAAACTTGCCGACCAAGCTACCATGAAAATGAGTAGCTCAGTCATCCATTTGTCAAGGTTAGATGTAGGTGATTACTAGCTTTGTGTGTAAATGTAAGGATCTTCATGTGTAAACTCTTTAATGGTGAATATATGATGAAAACTTTGTTTCTCTTTAAAACTCTTTGTGTTGGTTTATGATCGAGAGATGTTTACCAACTCTTGACCTAGGTTTTCATCCAATCTTGTTTGTTAGCTAGAGATAGTAATGAATGATTTTGTTCACCATAAGGTTGAACCAAAAAGTTGTCATTTTGATAGATTGTGTTTGAGAGAAACAATGGATCAAAATGGGAAAACTCACAATGTGTGTTCGAGAGAAACATATTGGGAGGACTTTGTGAAATGATTTATCATCTAAAGGAGTTTATAAGATTGTTGACCGAACAAATACATGCAAAGTGATCATCGAACCCTAACTTTGGCAATATTTCTCATTTATTCAAACCAAAACTTTTACCGCAATTTATTACCTTTTTATGCAAGATAACGTGACAACCAACCAAAACCCTATTGTTACATTGAGCTAGAATTAATACAACCATCGAACGGCGGTGATATCTTACAATCCCTGTGGATACGATAACAAAAACCCGACACTTAAAATACAACTAACACAGCTCTGTTTCTTTTCCCGCCAGTTTTTCGCGTAATGCGACACTTTGTTGTTTTGCTTTGTAGTGAGAGAGACTCGTCAATCGTGTGATTAGGATTGAGCTAAAGTCTATGAATAGAGGTGAATACAATGAGCGATGGGTCATTTGTCCAATACCCAAAGATATTCAGAATGGGGGTAGGAATTCTCCAATCCCATTCCTTCTCCATTACTTAAGGCTCATGCCACACAATTCCAACTTTGATTTAACAAGCTTTGCAGTTTCCACCTTTGAAGTACTTGTATAATCCACTGCTTTGTATGACTGAGGATGCCTTGATTGAGAATCTGACTTGAGGCTTCGAGCTCCACAGCTTAGAAGAAAAAGTATCATTAAGTGATTGAGGGTCTTTTGGTCACTCAATTAGACTGTGGGGTTATACAAGTTCAAATGATTTAATTAATCAAAATTTCTTTTGATCAATTTGAATCATGGGTTTGATTTGATTGGAGAAACTAGGTTAGCACCTAATCTAATGGTCAGAATTGAATTAGACTATCCTAAGGGATCATGTCATGGTTGATTACAAATTCGATGTTAGAAAAATCCTAAGGGGACATGTTAACGTTAAGACTTTTGGATTAAAATTCTATGTCAAATTCTATTCCTAAAGGAGCATGTGATTATATGGGTAAAAATGTCCAAAATTACCCCTAAAGGGTAAAATGGTCTTTTGACAATTTTATGGTTATTTAATCAAGAATTCTAATTATGAAAATTCAATTAAAATTTAAACTATTTTATTGCTAAAAATGCTATTAGATTCTAAAATGTTCCTATTTCCAAAATTGCCAAAATTGCTAATATTCCTAAAATCTCTATTTAAATCTAATTTCAAATCTAAAACAAGAATTAACAAACCTAGCAATATTTCTAATATTTTTAGAAATCCTAATTAACTCCTAATTGATCTAATCAATTTAAATCCTATCAATCAAAATTGATCTAATTAATAAAACTATATAACAAACAAAAGCAAAGAAAAGAGAATGGGCCTTTGCATAACAGAGAGGTGTAGGCCTGGTTTGGGTATGTACACTAGGAAAAAGGGGGCAGAATTGCATCCAGGCGCATGAGCCTTGGTTAAAAGCCCAATGCCAAACATGCTTCTGGTTAGGGAGGTGTAACGTGAAACTGGTGTGGGATAGCAATTTCACGTCGGGCTTGGATGAACCCATACCAATTAGACTTAAACCCAACAGATGTGATTTGACTTGGAAAAATTCAGCAGAAATTTTAATATGCATGCGCGCTCCTCATGGAAACTCAGACCACCTGCACCAGACCTCCACCATGGGCCAACGTGCCGAAAATCGCTTCCGGCGGTGGTGGCTACCAGAAATGAAAAAAAGGATCTACCTTCGGCCTTGTCTTGACCTCCTGATCACGAATCCAACATCCAACTTCCCTAATTTTTGACCTAGATCCATAAGCAAAACCAATTCCTCAAGAACCCTACAAAATCAAATATAAATTACACCCACATGAACAAGATTCGAGGTTCCTCGTGATAGGGTTTTGCAACAGCGTGGTGTAAGGTTCATCATAGCAACCAAAATGCAATGAAATAATGAAAGTGGACCTACCTCCGAAGCTGAGTCTTGCTCTGACGAGTGTTGATCGGAGAAGATGAAGACGAAAAATCATTTGTTCAAACATGTACAATATTGCCTTTATCTTCTTCTGATTTGCTTGTTTTTCAGTTGTTCTTCTTCCAAAATTCTATCACGTGATGAGGTCGAGCTCACTCTTCTTGAAGCTTCAATGGAGTTTTAGAAATTGAGCTTTGAGTGTGAGAGGGAGAGGATTCAGAGTGAATTTAGGAGCTTGAGAGTGATGGTTGCCAAAAAAAAGGTCCCCAAAATGATGGTGGGGATGTGACTTTATAGTGGTTAGGCTTGGGATTCATGTGGCTTGGAACTCGAGTTTGGAGTTAGTTAGGTGAGGTCTGGAGTTAGTTGGCTTGAACTCAGTGAGTTACTCACTGAGTCAGTTTGTTATGGATTTGAAAGTTATTATGACAGTTGGTTGGTTAATTTAGTGGAATATGCTCAAATGATTGCTTATGACTGGCCATTACAGGTTAAAACTTGAATGATGACATGTGGTTTAACTGGTTTAGGTGCAAGATATAACCAGTAGACTTAATTATGACTTGCAGCTGTAGGTTAACAAATGTGTGGTTATGTTGTGCAAAATGACATTTTGGCTACGTTTATGCAGGTTTAAGTGTGACTTGCAGTTGTGAATCACTGTGATTATGTTGGCATGACAGGAACTTGTATTTTGTAGTATCTCAGCAGCTTGCAGCATTGTAGTTATACAGTAGGTAGGTTGTGGTATGCATTTTGTAGGTATGGGGTCGTGTGTTCTACAGGTGAGATTTGTTTTGTACGATTGACATGCAAGCCTTGGCAATCTTCGATGACAAGGTGTTAGATACCCAAAAGTGCTAATTTGAGCTATCAAATATGGGTATCTTTCACTCCATTTCCTTGCTAAAGTGTTCGAAACCACCTTTGTTTTGGATAAAATGCAATTCAATGATAAACGATCTTGGTACCTTTGATTTGTGTGTTATTGTGCAGGAAGTAGGCATGAAATAATAGAAAGTGAAGACACAAGAAATTTGGCAAAGGGATCAAATAAAACAAGCATTCATCAGCTTGCTCGCTAGGCGAGGGCTGTGGCGAAGGACTCGCTAGGCGAGCGTCCAGCGAGATCCCAGCGAAAAGCTCCAGTATTTTACAGTGGCAAACATGACCACACTCGCTAGGCGAGCTTCCAGCGAGGTGTGTGGCGAACACGTCCAGACTTGGTGAAAAGCGCAGCCAGCACTCACTCGCTAGGCGAGCCTTTAGCGAGCTCCCAGCGAGCATTCCAGTAGCAAAACCTCTCAACCTCGCTGGAGCGAAGGTTGAAGCGTGGCATTCGCTAGGCGAAGGATTTGTTCGCTCAGCGAACATGACAGTCTGGCATTGGTTGTTTCTCTGGGCGCAGGTGCCTCAGGTGCCTCATTTAGGGGCTCGCTAGGCGAGCCATTCTGCTCGCCTAGCGAGCATGACAGCCCAGTTGCAACTCTATAAGTAGCAAGGGCTACTTTTTGGAGCCATACCTTATTTTTCCATACTTTTGTACTTTTTCTAGATATTTTACAGCATTGTTCTAAGGATCTTTTGTGACCTAGAAACCACTTTTCTTCATCTCTTAACCATTTTTTCACAAAAAGAAGGTGGATTCCCATCCAATATCGATTATTCGACTCGGATGTTGATCAACCTTCTTCCGAAACTTGTTGACCAAGCTACCATGAAAATGAGTAGCCAAGTCCTTCATTTTGTCAAGGTTAGATGTAGATGATCATTAGCTTTGTGTGTAAATGTAAGGATCTTCATTTGTAAACTCTTTAATGGTGAATATATGGTGAAAACTTTGTTCTTATTGAAAACTCTTTGTGTTGGTTTATGATCGAGAGATGTTTACCAACTCTTAACCTAGGTTTTCATCCAATCTTGTTTGTTAGCTAGAGATAGTAATGAATGATTTTGTTCACCATAAGGTTGAATCAAAAAGTTGTCATTTTGATAGATTGTGTTAGAGATAAACAATGGATCAAAATGGGAAAACTCACAATGTGTGTTAGAGATAAACACATTGGGAGGACTTTGTGAAATAGTTTATCATCTAAAGGAGTTTATAAATTTTGTTGATCTAACATATACATGCAAAGTGATCGTCGAACCCTAACTTTGGCAATATTTCTCAAATATTCAAACCAAAACTTTTACCGCATTTTATTACACTTTTATGCAAGATACCGTGACAAATACCAAAACCCCATTGTTACCTTAAGCTAAGAATTAAAACAACTGTCGAAAGGCGGTGATATCTCACAATCCCTGTGGATACGATAACAAAAACCCGACACTTAAAATTACATTCAGCACAAGGGTTCATGTCTAAATCTCCTAGTAGTGTAACTAGGCCCCATGAGGTTAAACCTGACTTGGTCCATCTGTAAAAGTTCATGTAAAACAAGCTATGAGTCGACTCAAACAGGGGATTAGTCGACTCAAGCAGAGTTTATTTCAGGGTTAATTCGACCTATGACTCAACCTGTTCGGACCCGTGGCAGCGTGGTTCAAAGAAAAAACGGGAAATGAGTCGACGTAAGGAGTGGATGAGTTGACGCATCCAGGTTTCCCAGAATTGAGTCGACCAGTGACTCGACCTGTTCGGACCCGTGGCAACGTGGTTCAAACGAAAATGGGTAATGAATCGACATAAGGAGTGGATGAGTCGACTCATCCAGGTTTCCCAGAATTGAGTCGACCTGTTCGGGCCCAAATATTTTGCTTCGAGTCATGAGTCAACTCACAGAGCTGAAACTTCCAAAAATGAGTTTTGCACTGTGTTATACATTTTTTTGTGTTTTTTTGTATGTAACGAATATTTTAGGGATGAAAACGAATTGAATTGGACAATTGAATGAAAATGAATTGACTTAATACATGAATATGTCACTTGAAATGGATTGAATTTTGGGCTTCTATGATCATGATTTGAAATTAGGTATGGATAAACATGACCTGTATGAATTAATTTAAAATGGCTTGCATAAACTCAAACCCAAGATCCATAACTGACTCACAAAAGAAAGAAACATGAACCTTAGCAAGAACTATGGACCAAGCAATAGTGGCATAACAATGATCAGATGAATGGAAGTTATGAGACCAAGGACTTGGGGTATGACTAATAGGCTCAAGCACCAATGATGGAACCACAATCAAGGAGACAAAATAAATGAACCAAGCACGGGAGGCTGAGTGAAACACACACTGAGTGAAAGATCATATGAGATTAGGGTTAAGAGCCAACATTAGGGTTTTCATACCCTGAGGAATGCCATAATGAGGTCTTCATGAATATATGTCCCACGGATCAAGAGATTGGGGTTTCCAACATCGCCAGATGAAAAGTCAAGCCATGGAGCCCATTAGGACACATCTTCCTTGATTGAGGTTTAGTGAAGCATAGCTTTCAATCCAAGTCTTTGAATCAATCAAGATATTTCTCAAATAAAGCCAAAGCTCCATGATCTCCATCCTTAGGAGATTTGGGGTCCCCCCCCCCCCCCCCCCCCCCGAGCCTTAGTGCAAGTCCAAGCCAGGTTATCGTACGAATAAACCCTAGTTCCCCAGGCCAAGCATTTGGAATCCATAGCAATTAATGGTGCTTATGCATGAATTATTAATGTATGCAACTGAACCCTGGTCAAAGGAGTGGGGAGGCAAATTTTGGGGTACAACACTTAGTAGATACCTATTTTGAATCCGAGATGTTCTTATCTTATTATGGTGGGATATATAGAGGTGTGGTCGGATCGAGATAAATATGGTTTGCCCATAACAGTTTCCCCCTTATACCCTCGTGTTAGGGAATAAGCGTGAGGAGTTTGAATGATTCTAGACATCGATTACCAGTTGTACTTTGTTTCCTTCCACTATTTGGTGACTCCATATTTTTTTCGAAGACTAATTATGATCTTTCTAGGGAATTAAAATACTCAAGTATTACATGCGAGAGAAGTGACTATCGATAGGAAACCTTTTGTTTCATAAAGTTAGTTCATAAATGCAGGAAGGATTATAGTCACTTCTCTTCTAGGTTTTTCTTTCTCCTCGTTCCTAAATGGTTAACACAATATGGCGAAAAGATCTCGGAAAATCGTGAAAGAAGTATATTCCATATATGCCAATTGTTTAATAAGAATGTATTTATCAATGTCAACTTTACCATTTTAAAACCTGATATCATTTTTTGTATGTCAAAGTTTCCAAAAAAACCATTATAATGAGATCATACTTTAAACTTAATAGTTTCAACTTCTACCAGCAAGTTTGACTAAGCTTTCACAACTAGTTCTATCAATTTTCTTTCCAAACAATTGTTACATCCAAAGCCACAAAGGTAAGGTGCACCTGCATCTAAGAAATAATTGGTATGTAGTTTCTGTTGAACAAATGACTCGAAGCACAAGAGGGGGAATTGTGAATTGTGGTATTTAAAAATCATGATTAATTTAAAAGTTTTTTACTCAAAACAACAATATGTGTTAGTATTGAAAAGGCATGGATAAAATCAGCAAAAAGAAATAAAATAATAAAGTAAATGAAAAAAAGTAAAGAGATGTGGTTAGAGAGATGACACCGAGATTTATACAAGTTTGCCCGAATGTTGACCTACTCCTGTTCCCATGATATATTCTTGAGAGTTTCACAAATAACTTAAGCTTTTACAGGTTATTTCCATGAACATTTGATAAAAGTGAATCAAGAGATTTTACACTACCTTATCCCCCTAACTAAACAAGAACTTTTACATTGGTTGAGCTCACAAACCGTGTACAAATTTTACTGACTAATCTCAATAACCAAACATAACTTTTACTAGGCTGAGTTCTATAAATAAATAGAGATTTTCAATCGTTAATCTCAAGAACTAAACACGAATCTTCAATGGGATCACACTCTTGAATAAATGATGATTAGGCATCTGTCAGGGAGGTGGTAAAAGAGAAAACACTAAGATAAAGTTTGAATTGGTTAAACTCTCTCTCACATGAGTCTAGAGTATACTCTAATCCACCTGAGAGTATAATTCTCCCCCTTTGGAATAATAAAAAAGGCAGGAGATGATAATGCATATAGATCACATATAACCATTTAGAGGAAGGGAGGAAGAAAAATGACAAGGTACAATTAGCATATTAATCCACACTTGATTGATTTAAGACTCCTAACTCAGTTCTTCTGAAATAGAATTTTTCCTTAGGAAGAGGCTTAGTAAAATATTTGTGAGTTGATTAGATGAGGACATAAATTCAAGTATGCATTTCCCATTTCAAAACACTATCCCTGATAAAGTGGTGTCTAACCTCAGTATGTTTAGCTTAAGAGTGAAGTATTAGGTTTTTGGTGAGGTTTATGGAACTAGTGTTGTCACATTTTATCGAGACAACTCTAAGATTAACACTGTAATCAGTGAGTTGTTGTTTCATCCAGATAATCTTTGTGCAACAATTAATCACAATAACCTATCATGTATCAAATGTAGGTAGCGCGACACTAGATTGTTTCTTGTTATCCCATGAGACAAGAGAGTTACCAAGCAAGTGACATGTACCATTGGTACTTTTAATATCTAATTTTCACCCATCAAAATCAAAATCGATGTACCTAACTAGGTCATAATCCGCTCCGCTGAGGTACCATAACCCCATTTCTAGTGTGTCAGAGAGATATCTCAAGATGAATTTGACCTTACAGAGATATGATTCTTTTGAGGATGCTTGAAAGCAAGCACAAAGACACACAACAAACATAATATCAGGACATGATGCAATGAGATAAAGGAGAGAGCCAATCATACCTCATTATTTTATTTCCTCAAAATATGTTTATTCTCGTTCTTGTCTAGGCTACATGAGGTAGCCATTAGAGTTTCTATGGCTTTGTCCTTTTCCATGTCAACCCTCTTTATAAACTCCTTACAATACTTTGCTTTATTGACGAAGACTTCTTCTTTACTTTTATGAATTTTTAGCCCTAAGAAGTATCTAAGCTCCCCTATCATTGATATCTAAAACTCGTTCAACATCATTTCAGAAAAATCCTCGCACAAGGATTCGTTAGTAGCACTGAATATGATATTATCAACATAAATCTGAACTAGTAAGATGCCATGTTCGGTTTTCTTGATAAAAAGAGTTTTATCAACTTGTCCTATTTGAAACTTGTTTTCAAGTAATACCTTTCTTAGACAATCGTACCATACTCTAGGAGCTAGTTGCAAACCATATAAAGATTTCTTAAGTTTGAAAACATGATCAGGAAAGTCGATAAAACCTAAAGAGGTTGATAAAAAAAAACTTCCTCTTGGATGTAGTCGTTCAAGAATGCATTCTTTATATCCATTTGGAAAAGTTTAAAGTTCATGATGCAAGAAGAAGCTAATAACATCCTCATTGCCTCTAATCGAGCTACTGCACATGTTTCATCGAAAACTATACCTTCTTGTTGATTGTATCCCTTCGCAACAAGTCTAGCTTTGTTTCTTAAAATGTCTCCATATTTATCTAGCTTGTTGTAAAATACCCAACGGATACCAATCACTTGATTAGCTGAAGCTTTGGGAACAAGTTCCCAAATGTTATTGCGTCCAAATTGATTTAACACCTCTTACATGGCAATAGACCAATGTTCATCAATGATAGCCTCACCAATTCCTTTTGGCTCAATTTTTGAAACAAATACCCCAAAGTTACACACCTTGTTAAAGGAGTGTCAAGTAGTAACTCCCTTGTAAATATCTCTAATAACATTATGATTAAGATGGGATTTAGCTCTCTTTCATTCCCTTGGAAGATCTACAAGATCTTAAACTTGCTATTGATCTAGAGATTGATTTGATTTTGTTCTACGTCATAATCTTTATCTTTTTCTTTTAGGTTTGCCTTTTCTATGATACCTTCAAAATCAATAACATCTACTTCTATAAGTTTAGGGTTAGTTTCATAAAAAATAACATGAACAATTTCTTCAATAGTCATGGTTCTTTTGTTAAATACTATAAAATGTTTTGCTCAAAATGGAATATTCTATGAATATGCCTTCATCAGTTTCTACGTCAAATTTTCAGAGGTTATCCTTCACGTTGTTAAGGATAAAGCATTTGCGCCCAAAGACATGTAAGTGAGAAATATTCGGCTTTATTCCTTTATATAGCTCATAGAGCACCTGCTTTAGAATTGGCCTTATCATGACATAATTCATAACATAGCAATCAATGCTTACTGCATTATCCTAAAAATATTTTGGAAGATTTTTCTCACTAGGCATCATCGTCGCAAGCTCTTCTAGAAATTTGTTTTTCCTATCTATTACCCCATTTTTAGGGAGTTCTTGGAGTGGAAAAAGTATGTTAAATACCATCATGTTACAAAACCTTTTGAAATCCTCATTATGTAATTTTCCATTACGATCGTTTCTAATCAATACAATGTTTAATCCTTTCTCATTTTGGATAACCTTAGCTAGTTTTCAAAAAGCAGCAAAAGCGTCTCTTTTCTGATATAAGAATAATGTATAGATATAGCGAGAGTAGTCATTCATAACTACTAGAGCAGAGACATTACCATTAAGACTTATGGTTCTAAATGGGTCAAATAGATCCATGTGAAGCCGTTTTAAGGGTTAATCTATGGAAACAACACTTTTTCTCTTTAAACAAGGTCGTTACTTTCTCACCCTTTTGGCATACATAACATATTCTATTCTTTTCAAAATGCAAGTCTGGTAGACCGACTACAAGATCCTTGTGGACCAACTTGTTTAAGTGGTCCATGTGGATTTGAGTTATCCTCTTATGTCATAGCAAGATTCATCCTCATTACTCAGGAGACAGACACCATTTAAAGGAATCTTATTTAAATTCACTATGTAGGTATTTCCACTTCTTGAGCTCGTAAACATAATTTTACTTAATTTAGACTTTATGACCCTGCATCTAGAAGAATAAAATGATAAATTGTTATATTTTCCACAAAGTTGACTTATGCTAAGTAAATTATACTTTAATTATTCAACCAAAATAAATTCCCCAATCATTGGACTGGGGGACTTACTGACGATACCAAAACCTAAAATATTTTCCTTATTGTTATCACCATATGAGACAAAACTTCCATTCTTAGGAGTCAAGCAAGAGAAATAGGTTTCATCATTGATCATTTGCTTTGAACAATATCAAGGTACCATTTTGTGTTCGAAATTGTAAGTCATTCATGCAATAAAACTCATATCTTAACTTTAGGTACCCATACCATTTTGGGTCAATTACTATTAGTTCTGTTGCGACTGGAAAAATCACAGAGTCACCATCATCCTTTATTCGTTCCTAAGGAACATGGAAATGATGATAATACCTAATGTTAAGGGTGAGAGACTAAGGTTCGGAAGTCAGTTAAGTAAGGGGAAGGTATTAGACACCCCTCACGTCCATTGTACTCAATGGGATCCTCATCTAAATCTAGGGTTAGTGTATTTTCCTAAGGGAATGTTTTCTTATGTTACTTATTATCTACTTAGTTTATTTATTTACAAAGGATATATTATTATTAAAAGAAAGTTTGATTGAAAAGAAGGACACATAATTTTTTTTTGGTTATTGCACTCACTAGAGTGCTACGACTTTATGCCTATGCACCCTCTTGTTTGTTGAAGGATCAGAACAACGTAGTTCTTCTAAAAAATGCTTGTTTGTTTGATTGATTTTAGATCTTGAAAAGATTCTCAACGCATCGGGGCCAGAGAAAGTGTTTGATTTGAAAATGCCTCAATGCATAATGGCAAAAGACTTAGAACTTGAATGTGTGAGGTTGATTTTAGTTAATTTATTAATTGCAAAAAATATTGTAATTAATTTAATCAAAAATTAAGTTATATATATATATATATAGTTAATTAATGTTTTATTGAGATATTAGACATGATTAATTAATAAAAGAAAGATTAACATCATCCTGATTAAACCCCTAATCAACCCTAATGACGTCTAAATGCTAACCCCAAGATTAATCATGGAATTATACTAATAAACCCTAATTATAAAGCTTTCTTTTGTAATTTTTATTTATTGATTTATACTAAAAATGAAACATTAAATTAATAAAACAAAATTATTTTAATCAATTATTTATATTAATTTTAATTTCCCATAAAAAATTGAATTAATAATATTGTTTATTAATAAATCAAAATAAATAAACTAAATAAAATAAATAAATAGATAAAACACACGGGGGGTGTAAAATTAGTTAAAACTAAATGGGATTTTACTTAGGGGGTGTAGATAGTAAGGAAGACAAGGCCAACTAGTTTTCAGGAGCCCAACACCGAAGGTGGTCCAGGGAAGAGTCAATGTGTTGACTTAGAATCCAAAGTGTTGGATTGATCTGAAGGCTCTATGCCACAACCTATGAGGGACGTTGGATCAGGGACTAAGAAGATTACATGTCCACGAATGCAAGTCAATATAGTGACCACGGTGTGCTTGTGTGCATAGGACCATCAGTTGACTGAAAAAGTCAACTGATTCGAGGCACTGCAAAGTGCCACTTGGCACTTATCAGTGGAAACATTGAAGGGGTATTTGTCCAAAATATTTCCAACCATTTCATTTCTCTCTTTTTCTTCTCTCTCTACTCTGACCTCTCTCTAAACATTATCTCTCGTCCTCACCCCAAACTCTCCCCCGACTACCGTCATCAGCCCACATATATTGTCTTATATGTCAAGCATCCTAGACTAGAGCGTACCATGTTTTTTTTCCATGAGTGAATATCGAGATTCATAATCGGTGAATTTCTTGCTCAAGTAATAGATTACATGTTCTTTTATTCCGGTCTCATTTTGTTTCCCCAGTACACATCCCATAGAACCATCAAGTACTATTAGGTACATTATAAATGGTCTTCTAAGAACTGGTGGTACCAATATTGGCCGTTCTTGCAAATATTCTTTGATTTTGTCAAAGGCCTTTTGACAACCTTCATTTCAATCGATGGCTTGATCTCTCCCGAGCAACTTGAAGATTGGTTCAGAGGCGGCTGCGAGATGTGAGATAAACCTAACGATGTAGTTTAATCTTCCCAAGAATCCACGAACCTCTTTTTATGTCCTAGGAGCTGGTGTAACACCCTTCTAAACCCCGTATATAATTAACGGAATTAATTAACAATCACCAACACAAGGGTGTCACACTTCATAAAAGATGAGTTATCTTGCCCCGTAACACGAGTTACAACAAACATATTAACATGTCATCGCATTCTCACCTTCATTTCGGTATCATTGCAGCATGATTCAACATCAACATTCAAATAAGGTAGAATAGCATACGATATTTAGTCTTAAACTTCAATTTTAATAACATTATTAAGAGTCGTAAGTGTAACACCCCAAAATTTACCCTCCTCATTCATGCATTCATTTTTAGGTCATTTAACATTTCATATTGCATTTCATCGTGTCAATCAGAAACAGATCCAAGAAGCTTGAATATCATGCAAGACACTTTGTGGGTTCTATCCGGGTGATCAGTCAACACAGGGGAAAGTCTTGAGTTACTTCCAACAGGTTCAAATGGGGCCTATTCATCATTCAGAATGCTGATCTTGAAGGAGCAAAAATCTGTTCCTGAGCTGTCATGCCCGCTAGGCGAGCAGAATGGTTCGCCTGGCGAATCTGAACTGTCATGCTCGCTAAGCGAGCAGATCCTTCGCTAGGCGAAGCGCACGCGTTTTCAGAATATAACAGAAAGTCATGGGCTTGAGTTGCCCTCATCTGAGCCCACCAGGCCACGAAATCAGGTTATAAATATTAGAGTTTCAGTTGAAACAAAAGGCGGGAGAGAACTGGGGAGAAAAAGAGAGAAAGAAAGAGAGACCAACGAACTAATCTGCAGCAGCCTCCAGACAGCTCTGAAAGGTTCACTCTGACTCACACACTTTTTCACCTCCATCTCACGCAAACCCTAACATTGCTTTGCAAACCCAACCGTGCCATTCGATTTCAATCGATCTCTCCGATCAGGTTTGCCCTATATCCATCACTTTATGCTTCCAATTTGAATTTTCTGAATGTATGAGGTATTATGGGTGAATTCGGAAGGGTGAGTATCGTTAGGTTTTGCATGTGGATTTAGATGTGCATGAATGTGTAAACAATACCTTGAATGTTTAATCGTTTCGTTTTTGAGATGGATACCATAGGGTTTGGGTTACCGAGATCGGACTATTATCAATGAAGAACCCAAAAACCGCAAGCATTCGCTAGCACCTTCGCTAGGCGAGCCTGCAGCGAAGCTTCGCTAAGCCTTCGCTAGGCGAAGCAGTAGCGAGCGGGACAGTAATTGTTTTTTCTGTTTGCTCTAACCCGTTTTGTGTTTGTCATGGCATTGTTTTCTCCTGATTCCATCCCGTTACTCTAACCTGTTTGTTGAGTTTTTTTTAGGGCTCACGTGACTCTTGTAGAGATGGCTTGCTTGATATTCTACTTTATTTGTGGGATACCACCTGGAGGTTTATTCCGATTACCTGTACTGACTCGCTTTCTTTGATGGTTCTAGCTTGGGAGATCTCTGGGTTTCTTATTTCTCTAATTGTTGTTGCTTCGGATCTTTATCTGTGTGGTAGATCCCTTGATCCCTTTATTTTTCCCGCATTTTACCACTTTCTTAGCTGGAAGACCTCGATAGGAGGCAATGTTTTCTTTTGTTTGTTTACTTTTGTGCCTAAAGACCTCCAAGAAGAGGCACCAGTGCTAAAGACCTCCACGGAGAGGCAATTGACGGATAAAAGGGATTAGTAGTCAATCCCCCGTTATTCAGTGTGTCGTTCTTTAAGCTCACACTACGTGTCGATGCTTCAGAACAAAAGCCTAAGATCTTTCGTCCGGTCAGTCAGTGGAGAGGGTTCCACCTTTCTGAACCCCCACTTTTTGTCATGAGCTCACCCTGTCCAGGGTTAAGAGCTATGGGGTCTTATCCTCATTATCCTTTTGATCCGCTCACCCTGACGTTCAATGTTAGTGGTTAAGATCCCGTTTGATTACCCTTCCATGGCTTGTTTGTCGAGGTTGATATGACCCCTCTTGACTAAAGCCCTACCCCTGTATGTTTGAGCCCCTTTGCTGGCGTGTTTACTTTATGCATATTTGTTTTGTATGGTGTGATCGTCTCCCCATAGGATTGCTAGGCTTCGTATAGTCTCTCGTTTGCATGACAATTAAGGTAGCGCGGTTCCCTCGTCTAGGACTGCCTTTTTGCATGAGCATCCCTAAAATCCAAACCAACTCATTGATTTTTCTTATCCTAAGAACACGTTAACTCCTTCTACTACAGGCGAGTAAGTCTCCAAAGGTCGAGCATCCGGTAGATTGCATAGTAACGTCGTTCACCCCCACACAAACCCGTAGTTAGCCGAACTACGGTTTGCTCTGATTCTCATTCCAGATGAGATACGTAGGCATAAGACGCGATGTCTTAACGAGCACACTTCCCCTTAACCCATAGGTAGCCGAGCTACGAAGACTCTGATTCTCATATTCAGATGAGATACGTATGCAGTGGATGCGACATCCGTGCGAGTCATTTTCTTTTGACCCCTCTTTTAGTAAATAACACATTAGATAAACCCACACCCTTTAGACAAGAACAACTAGAGTGGATCCCGTAGAGTACTACGGGTGCGTAGGGGTGCTAATACCATCCCTCTGCATAATCGACTCCCGAACCCGAGATTTGGTTGCGAGACCTTGTCTTTTCCTTTCCTTTTTCCAAGTTTACTTCGAGCGTTTCCTTTCCCCCCTTTGGGATAAATAACGCATGGTGGCGACTCTTCTGTCCTTTTCTTTTTTCGCCGGTTGTTTTTTTCGCAGGTTGCGACAGCTGGCGACTCTGGTGGGGACCGGTTTCCCTAAGCGAGTCCCTCCTAACTTTTGTAGGTTGCTTGTTTGTTGAGTGTTTATTCTTTTGTACAGTTATTTATCTTTCAGCATTTACCTGCTTTATTGCATTGTGTACATATGATTGCCGTATCTGCTGGTTCTGTTTGTTGGGATGGGATGTTCTATGAGAGATAAGCCCAATACACAGGCTATGAGTGAACTTTAGGACACCTAGGAATAGAGTGATTCATGGGAAGCGGGTGGTATGGCGCCACTTAGCGGAACATGGTATCACGAGCAGTTCAGATTCTGATGGGGTATTATCGTTGCATACACCTGGTGTGCATATGATGATATTCTTGAAAGGATTGTTTATCCTGCGTTTCTCTTGACCTTAACCTAGCCTAGATTACACCCGTGAGTGGGGCGGGAATGAATCATTTACAGGTACTGATGGTGACTTGTTCTGTTGGTGACTATTGTTCAGTTCTTGTTGGTGACCGTTTGTTCTGAAGTATGGGTTCTGAGTTGATGACTATGTTCTATGGTTCCCGGTTCCAAATTCATGCCGAAGTGCTGATCCAGTATTATATTCCTCAGTGGGTTTCTCTCCAGGCAGTGCAACCCGACAGATGTTCAAGCGGATCCAGCAATCCTGATTGACATGCCTTTGCATTACATAAAATCATCTGCATATTTGCATCCAACATCTCATGCTTATTCATTTGCAGGGTATTCCCTTTTTAAGGGGGGTGCCTTAAAATTAAATAAGCAGCGTATCGCATACCATGCATATTAACCTTTGTTTGTTTTGCAGGTGTCATCGCAGTGTCTAATGTTTGTTCCCTGTCTCAGGCATTATTGGTCTCAATCGAGTCCACAGGTACCCGACAAAGGAAAATCGTCCGCTACTAGCGATGGACCAGGTACAGAAAGAGCTGGCTGATATGCGTGAAAGGATGGATCAGTTCATGACATTGATGATTGGTATGGCAGAAGGCCAGGAAAAGCTGAGGGAATTGGTTGAGCAACCGAGGCCCGATCCAGAGGTAGAGATACCAAATGCTGAGGGAAACCCTGGTAACCCTGGGAACGCTGATAACCCTGTGAACACTGGTAACGCGGGTAACGCAAATGCTGATGGAAACCCGGGTAATGTTGGCAACATGGGGAATGTTGGAAATGGTATTGGCGGAAGGTACAATGTGAACCAAGGAATTCGGATTAATGGGCGCCCCGTTACTGAAGATTATCAGTATGATCAATTCTCTTTGCACGACGAAGCCCACGAGACCACTCGCCGTATAGATGAGCTTGCTGAGAAGCTCAAATCTCTGGAGTCTCAAAATTCCTTAGGTTTTGATGTCACAAATCTTGGTCTGGTTCAGGGAGTGAGGATTCCTCACAAGTTCAAACCCCCTACTTTTGAGAAATACAACGAGGCTTCTTGCCCACGCACTCATCTCCAATCTTATCTGGGAAGGTTGGGAGCTCACACGGAAGATGAAAAGTTGTGGATGTACTATTTTGAGGACAGTCTAACTGGAGCTTCTCGTGAGTGGTATTCTCATTTGTCTCGTACTACCATCAAGAGCTGGAAAGACTTGGCAGAGGCTTTTGTCAAGCAATATCAATACAACTTGGACATGGCTCCAAACCGGACCTTGTTGCAAGGAATGTCTCAGACTGCCAAGGAGACCTTTAGAGAATATGCTCAGCGTTGGAGACAGATTGTTGCGTCCGTCCAACCCCCTATATCTGAAAGGGAGATGGCGGACATGTTCATGAACACTCTTCAAGGTAATTATATTGAGAGATTGGCTGCTTGCCCGTCAATCAGCTTTGCAGAGATAGTAACTGCTGGAGAAAGAATCGAGAGTCTGTTGAAGATGGGCCGAATTCAAGACAATAGTGCTTCCAGCTCATCAGGTCCCAAGAAACCGTTGGCTGGTAACCCGGTGTTACATGATTAGAGCAGAATTCCACTACATAACGATAACTAATGAAAGTCACTTTGAAGCTGCCTTCCATTTACTTCAACAGGGTCTACTCCCGAGTATTTGCATGCTGCCCATGTAATGGCAACATTCAAACAAAAAAGGTGAGAATTCATTTCATTAATAAATGATATAGAATGAATAATAGAGTACAACATCTACACAATCATACACAACAACATATTGCATTCTCACACCCAAATCATCATCAATATCATACACGATAACATGTCAATTATCATCAAAATCGTACAAAACTATATCTCAATTATCATTAACATCATACCCAACCACATCTCAATTATCATTACATCATACACAACCACGTCTCAATTATCATTAACATCATATGCAACAACGTCTCAATTATCATTAACATCATATGCAACAACATCTTATCCAACAACACATCAACAACAACCAATACAAATGAAACACTTATGCAATGTACTCAACACCAACTCAACATGCATGTGGTACCAAATATGAACACTCAGGTTCATATCACTCCATGATCCCCACCATAGGATTAATTCCCTCTTGGAACCAGAGCACACCAAAATCGCTACCATCACCATAGCTAACACTTCACTAATCCCCCATAATAGAAATTGGCTACTCGTACCCGACCCATCACAATGGGATCGAAGCTCACCAAAACTCGTTACCATCATCATAGGTGACACTTCACTAATCCCCCATAATAGGAATTAGCTACTCGCACCCGATCCATCACCCTAGGATCGAGGCTCACAAAAAAGAACCAAAGTTCCAACAACATGAATGCATGGACTCTCAGCATGCAATAACAACACATACACATTGGCCCCTCTTTTGACTGTGTATGCCAGCATTAACGTAATCCGCATAACCAATAACATGCATATATATAAAAATAAGCAACACCATTCGCACACCAACACCACCATAATCATGCTTAATCAATCATTTAACAACATCATGTAAACATTTCATCATAATACAATAATCCATGTAATTGAATACTCATATTATCATAACATATGCAGCCCCTAAAAACAATTTCATTAGATAGTAATTCACGTTAGCTTTCCAATTCTTCAAATGACACTCGACTTGGACTTACGGATCAAAAGTTATGATCAAAACCGTGTTGGAACCAAACTGGTTGGCCACGATAGGGAAGCGTCGCGGGCATGACGCCCTCCACCAAAAGCTTCATGGCGTCCGCCATGGGTTCATGGCGTTCACCATGGAGCTTTAGAATGTAGACTTTGCATTTTTCACCGTTGGAGGTCTTCCAGACCTTCAATTTTATTTCCATAAAAACCTCTGATCTCAGAATTCGGCATACTATATTTATTCAATGATTAAAACAGAAAATTCACATTATATCACAGACTAGTATCAACAAAACCATTCATTGTCATCAATTCATATGTACCCCAAACCTTCCAAACCCTCACAAATGGTTGAACACATCAATATCTCAAAAAAGAAAATTATACACATATAGGCACACAAAATTCCACATATAATCATCATATAGATAACACCATAGCATCACAATCCAAAATTATAAATTAAAACACCTAACCCTAAGGAGGTTAAGGGTTCCTCCATTTAGAAGGACATAAGGCAATGAATCCCTCAACAACTCTTTTTCTCAGTATTGAGTCCATAGTTTGGCTTCGGGCTTCACGAAGAGCATTAACTAGACTTTGGACTTCAACTTCCAAAGTTGGGATACGAGCTTCATATTCGTCCTTTGCTTCTTTCTGAGTCCTTGTTGAATTTATCCAAGTATCCTTCTATTCATCCCTTTGGCGCTAAGCTCGGCCCAATTTATCCTTGTGTGCACTGAGGCTTGAACTAACAACCCTAAGGTAAGCATAAGCTTGCTCGTCTTTATGCTCTTCCATTATGGTCATCTCCTCACTCCTCTTGAGTTGTTCTAGTTCTATATTAAGGTCTATGTCTAATTGATTCTTCTCATATGTAGTATGGTAAAACTTATCTTCCAACTCCTCATTTTCTTTCTTTAGTTGAAGGATGATGGCGGTTAGGTTGTTTCCCTCATCCACAGAGATCATAATTGGAACATGAGTCTTTAGGGAAACTGAACTCTCTTGAACAAATGGTAACTTTACTATGTGTACCCTTTCTCTCATCCATTGAGCTTAAGGTATAATGGATTTTTCCTTGGGTATCTTTAGGATTCCTTTATTGAGTTTCCCCCAAGAATGAATAATCCTTTGGACAATAGGATTGTTCCTAGTTTTTTCATGTAAGATGAAACCTTCCGATAAGTTATCTTCTGGTTTATAAGCTAAAGGATGCCTCAATTTCCTTGCAGCCAATATGGGATTGTAGGTTATGCATCCTCTTGATCCTATAAGAGGCATATTAGGAAAGCTTACACAACTCAAGATCATGTCCTTGCAAAGTTATCAGCCTTTTTCTGTAGATACTCTCTCGGGAAGCCTTTGAAGTCTCCACAAACCCTTAAGTTGGCTTGCAAGTCGGTGCCACGGATGCTAAGGTGATAAGCCATTTCTTCCACTATAGGATGATGCCCTATCATTTTGAATGGATCATTTGTGGGTTTATAAGTCTCTAGGATCTTGCCAAACTCTTCAAGAGTCGGGGCCAATTAGAAGTCTTGAAACTGGAAACACCTAAGTGTAGGGTCGAAGAATTATGCTAGAGAAGTCAAGGCTTCCTTTTGCAGAGGGACAATCAAGAGGTCCAAGACTTTTCTATATTTATAATTTAGATATTTCTTCCTACATTTGCTCAAGTTCATGACACAGTTCCTCAGGTTATTTGTCTTAGATGCCCTTATCTTGAACTGAAGGATTTTCCTTTTACTAGATTCCATTATACTTAGGGTATTTAGATGGTGATTAAGATTCCTGAAATAATTGAATGCAAAAAATGATTTTGATGAGAATGATGATATGTTTTTTGTTTTTGTTTTTTAGGATAGGTAAAGGTAATATGCAATCATGACCTAGTTTATGGAGTCTTCTTATGATAGGCTAACTCTATGCTTAGACTATCAATCCACTCATTTGTGAGATCTAAAGTTTAAGATAATAGTCCTAGAATCATGGACCATACCCTTATTTTAGCATGAGAAGGAGCAAGCCTTCCTACGGTAATCCTTCGGGATTAGTCTCATGTGGGAAGGACCTTAGTAACAACCTTGGAGGTTGATAACATAAGGTCACCATGGATAGAATAGGTTCGAGAAAATGGTTCTTAGAGTCATTTACCACTTCTAAATCATCAACATATTAAGGGATAACCCTACTCAGGATATATTTGGGGGGTCTATTCTGAGTGTAGCTTCCATGTATCTTTGAAATGTGGCACCTCGCAGAAAACATTTAAGTTCTACTTCTTAACTTAGGTTTTCTCGAACTTGGGTTTTAGCTTCTCACACAGTAACAGTCTTGTCATACGGTGAACTGACTTTTTGTGTTTTTAATCGCAATGTCGCGGTTAGCAAGAGTCGCCACCGACTTTTCTTTTATCCAATAAGGAAAGGTGGAAAAGAACAGGAAAGACCTTAATTAGATTTTGGGTTCGGGAGGTACATTATACAAAGGGAAGGTGTTAGCACCCTTTGTATCCATGGTTATCCATGGGCTCTTAATTGCTTGATCACTTATGTTTGTCTGAAAAAAGTGGTTGTGAATTGTTTAGAAAATGTTTTGAAAAGAGAATTTAACTTTGTAATGATTCTTGTATGAATGTATACAAAGTTGGTTATCTCGTTTAGTTTTGAAAGTTGTTTAGAAAAATATAACTCGGCAATGATCCTAGTACGAATGTATGCCAAGTGGTGATTTTCTAAAAGATGTTTTGAAGTGTGTGAGGTGTGAAAAGTATTTTAGGTTATGACTAAGCAATTAAGAGTTATACCTATCCGAGGTCTTTACGGGCATTTCCTATCCTTACGAGGGTAAAACTGTCCTTACTATTGAGAAGTAAGTAGTTTTATCCTTTGGATGTAAAAGGGTCATCGTAGGGTCATTGAAAGCAACGGTTGTAAGGATACCTTAGCATTAGAAGGGACTATCATCATTTAACCGTAGGCTACACCGAAGGGTCATCGAGGGACAAAATCATATATTCGAAGGCAACATCCGAGGGGCTATGATTTATTTTAGAGGGACATGATGATTTAATCGAAGGGTCTTGGCTAAGTGTATCCCCACATTCGCGGGACATGACCGTAATACCGTAATCGGAGGGTAACAAAGAGAGGTCCAAGATCACATATTCAAAGGCAAAGTTTTACAATTAATTAGGTAGCCGTAATCAAGTAGGTAATTAGGTCCATATTAAAATCAATACATTAAGAACGATTAAGCCATTAGGGTGGATCTTCGCCATAAAATTAATACATTAAAATCAATTGAGTAATTCAGGGTGAATCTCCATAAGGGTACCCCACAAATAAAGTGGAATACCTAGCCGGCCATTTCCTCGGGAATATGTAAACCTTTACACAATTCAGCACACGGGTTAGAGCATCGAGGTAAAGTACAATTGAAAATTGCACTATAACACAACAGTCATAAAGTCAGACCAAATAATGCAGAATTATAATAAATTATGATTAGATAAACATAAGGTAGAACAGCAAAGAAACAAAACAGCCACTGCCTCGTTCGCTTCTGCTTCGCTTAGCGAAGGCTTAGCGAGTGCTCGCTACGTGCTCGCTTAGCGATGTGCTAGCGAGCGGCTGCTGGTTTTGAGTTTGATAGCAGCATGATCTCCGGGACCCTGAACTTTATGGCATTTAATTACAGGAATAGCATGGACAAACATTCAGGATATTCAAGCATATTTAAATTAGCATGTGAAATCAAATTACATATCCAAAAATTTAATCATGATGCCTTATATATGTAGCGATTACCGATTAAAAGCATAAAACAGTAGTGATGCGCAAACCTGTTGGCAATGGAATTGCAGCTTTGGAATGGCAAATCGGGTCGAATTGGGCGGAGGTAACTTCGGTGCGGATGAGCGGCCTTCAGGGTTTCTTTACTCGGAATCCTCTGAATTGGTCTCCAGGGTTTCTATGCCAGGGTTTCCGTCCGTCTTCGTCTCTGTCTTCCCCTCGTTTTCGTCCCCCTTTTCATGACTGAAACTTGGCTATTTATAGTGATTGTGATGACCTAATGGGCTCAGAATGAAGCCCAGAAATTCTGCTATTCGCAAGCTTCGCTAAGCGAAGGAGTTGCTCGCCTAGCGAGCCAGCTAGTTTGGGCTTTTACTGGATCTGATGCTTCGCTGGGGCGAGTGTCATAACGAAGTGTTCGCTAGGCGAAGGAATTGCTCGCCTAGCGAGCAAGCTAGTTTGGGCCATTTTCTGGATTGGGCCTGTTGTGAGCTGGGCTTTTGTTCCTTTAAGCTCAGTGCCTTGCAGAATAAGTCGGAGTGCCTTGAAAAATGCCTTGTAATATCAACGGGCAAATTTTGGGGTATGACAAGTCTCATCCAATGACATGACAATATAAATAATAAAATAAAACGATAATAAAGGCATAAAATATGGAAAGGAAAATCAAATAAATAACAGAGAAGAAAATGAGTAAATAAAGAAAGAAAGAAAACCAAGAAAGAAAACACACAAAACCCTAGAGCTAGAGGTTATGATGGACTCTCTTTAGGGAAGGCTATTCCCCATCAGAGTCGCTAGCTATCGCGGATGGAATAATCATAGAGTCGCCATCATCCTTTATTTGTTCCTAAGGAACAGGGAAATAATGATAAAACCTAATGTTAAGGGTGAGAGACTAGTGTTCGGGATTCAGTTAAGTAAGGGGAAGGTATTAAGCACCCCCACCTCCATTCTTCTCAATGAGATCCTCCTCTAAATCTAGGGTTAATGTCTTTGCCTAAGTGAATGTTTGCTTATGTTACTTATTATCTACTTAGTTTATTTATTTATAAGGGATATGTCAATATTAAGATAAAGTTTGATTGAAACGAAGAACACATAAAATGTTTTTGGTTATTGTACTCGCTAGAGTGCTACTTCTCTATGCCTACGTAACCCTAATGACGTCTAAATGTCAATCCTAAGATTAATCATGGAATTATACTAATAAACCCTAATTATAAAATATGTTTTTTTGGTATTTGTATTTATTGAGTTATACTAAAAATAAAACTTTTAATTAATAAAACAAAATTACTTTAATCAATTATTAATATTAATTTTGATTTCCCATAAAAAAACTGAATTAATAATATTATTTATTAATAAATCAAAATAAATAAACTAAATAAAATAAATAAAGATATAAAACGTATGGGGGTGTAAAATTTGTTTAAAATAAATGGGCTTTTACTCATGGGTGTAGATATCAAAGAAGACAAGGCTCACTAGCTTTCTAGAGCCCAACGCCGAAGGTGGTCCAAGGAAGAGTCAATGTGTTGACTTCGAATCCAAAGTGTTGGATTGATCTAAAGGCTATGTGCCACAACATATGAGGGACGTTAGATCAGGGAGCAAGACAATCACAAGGCCACGAACGCGAGTCAACAAAGTGACCACGGTGTGGTTGCGCGCATAGGACCATTAGTTGACTTAGATAGTCAACTGTTTTGAGGCACTGCAGAGTGCCACTTGGAACTTATCAGTGGAAACACCGAGGGAGTATTTATCCAAAATCCCTCCAACCATTTCATTTCTCTCTTTTTCTTCTCTCTCTACTTTGACCTATCTCTAAACATTCTCTCTCATTGTCACCCCGATCTCTCCCCACAACCATCGTCCTCAACCCTCAACCGTCCCTAAAACCAATACCAAACCCTAGTTTTCGGTTCAAGTTCAACCGGAAACTTCAAACCTTCATATGGAATTTCCAGATCCCTTCCAACTTCAAGAACCCTAAACCAAAACCCTTCGAAACCTAACCTTGGGCGATGAACCCTAGTTGGGTTCAGATGAATTGCTCGCTGGGGCGAGTGTCATAACGAAGTGTTCGCTAGGCGAAGGAATTGCTCGCCTAGCGAGCAAGCTAGTTTGGGCCATTTTCTGGATTGGGCCTGTTGTGAGCTGGGCTTTTGTTCCTTTAAGATCAGTGCCTTGCAGAATAAGTCGGAGTGCCTTGAAAAATGCCTTGTAATATCAACGGGCAAATTTTGGGGTATGACAGCTGCCCCTGTTCAATATTCTTGAACCGAGAGAGTAGAATGGTATGTGCACCATTCGTGGTCTGGAGGTGGAAGATTATTGAACACTAAAATGCCCCAAAAATTTGCGCTTGTCAACCAGGAGCTAGTCTTGATGGAGATGGGCTTAAAGATGCCATCCAGGGAATTTGATGATGAGAACTTCAGAGCGCGTCGTACATTAGACGATATCTGAAGACATGGATGTCGTACCGAGTCATACGATAGACCGTATAGTGAGTCATCCATTATGCTGTCGACTTCGCTGGGGAGTCAGAGTGTGTTACACGCTGCTGGGGATAAGGGATCAGAATGGATCACATGCTAGACCGTATCTGAATACCAGAGTGAATTGTTCATCAGGCGGAGGACTTTGCCGAGGATGAAAAATCAGAATGGATCGTACGCTTGATCGTATCTGAGTTGCAAAATGAGACCTCCATTAAGCGGGTGATTTCACTGGGGATAGAAGATCAGACCGGATCGTATGCTAGATCGTATCTGAGTTGAAGATCCAAATGGGTCTTATGCTAGACCGTATTGGAGTTGCAGGATGAGCCGTTCGTTAGGCTGTGTCTGACGATGAAAGGGGGTAGTCATACGCTAGACTACACTTCAGAAATGTACCGTACACTAGGTAGCATCTGAGGAGACGAAGGTCTAACTGGGTCGTACATTAGACCGTATCTGAGCAGAATGAGCCGTCCATTAGGCTGAATCTGATGATAAAAGGGGGTAGTCATATGCTAGACTACACTTCAGAAATGTACCGTACACTAGGTAGCATCTGAGGAGACGAAGGTCTAACTGGGTCGTACATTAGACCGTATCTGAGCAGAATGAGCCGTCCATTAGGCTGAATCTGATGATAAAAGGGGGTAGTCATATGCTAGACTACACTTCAGAAATGTACCGTACACTAGGTAGCATCTGAGGAGATGAAGGTCTAACTGAGTCGTACATTAGACCGTATTTGAGTTGTTGAAGGTCAGAATGGATCATACATTAGATCGTCTCTGAGTTGAAGGAGTCATATGTTGAGCTGAATCAGAATAAACCGTACGCTAGGCTATATCTGATAGTATTTGTATATGGTGTATTTGCAATAAATGTCTGGGATGGGCTTATAGATGACATCGTTATGAGGATGTCAGAATGAATGTTGACATGGAGTATATCTGAAAGATGTAGTTGAATCCTGAATGTAATTGATAAAGATGTCCGTCTGAATGGACCTTTGTTCTGATTGTATCAAGAGGATAATTGACCTGAAAAATAAAGTTAGCTTCATGCCATGAGATGCAAATGTTGTATGCATGCGTGTGCTGTGAAATGATGTAATGAGTGAATTATGCGTCTGAAATAAATGCGAACATTGTATGCATGTATATGTTATGCAATGATGTAATGAATGCACTATGCGTCTAAAACGTTCTTCCAGGAGACTCTACTGGGGAAATAAATCTCAGTCTGCTGGTCGGAGATATTTGTATCGATGATCCTTCCTTAGCCGGGGGATACTTGATTTATGTCTGACGATGGAAACACTCAACAGAGCCTGGCTAGGGCTGGAAGAGATGACCAGTCTGTCTGGTAATGCCAACCTCTTCTGGGAAATAGCTGGTTTTTGTTGGGGAATAGAATTAGCAACGGATTCATTGGGGAGCGTGATTAGACCTTCTCCTCGATCCTGAAGTCGTGTAGTAATTGCTATTGCTATTCTAGGCATGCATTTTTGGTAAACATTGATCATATTCAGATGCATAAATCAATTCAAATTAAACCAATGGACGTTTACGCAAACAAAACAGAAAAGTAAAAACGAAATCATCTTTTTGGACATAAAATTGTATTGATTCGAAAGAGGGCCCGTAAACAGGCAATTTGTGTACAAAGAGACAGAAATCCTAGTAAGAGGAAATTGTCGAGAAAACAAAGAAAAAGCTATGAAGGAAAAGTCCTATCGATTCTAATTCCACTACTGTCATTATGTCTTCAAGCATCTCATCTCCTGCTGTCGGATAGAAGTGATTAGCTTGTTCAGTCCTTTGAACTTGGGTGAAGCTGACTGGGAACAGGACATAGTCATACGCTTTAATCCCTAATTTTTGCCTGGACCGCCTTTTCAGGTTTTCAGTCCACCAGGATACCCTTTTTTGCCCAAGTCGCCTTTTCAGGTTTTCGACTTGCCGGGTGTACATTTTTATATGTTTATCCCTAATTTTTGCCCGAACCCTTTTGGTTCGCCGGGATGCCCTTACTTTTGCCTAGATACGTCGACCTAGCGGGTCTCTTTTATGCGTAGTATTTTTTAACTATGTCCGCGTTCACAGGATGCGGGAAATCTTCGCCGTCCATTGTAGCAAGTATCATGGCTCCACCAGAGAATACCTTCTTAACTACAAATGGCCCTTCGTATGTGGGAGTCCATTTGCCCCTGGGGTCACTTTGTGGTAGAATGATACGCTTGATAACTAAGTCGCCGATTTGATACGCCCGTCTCTTGACCTTTTTGTTGAATGCCTGGGTCATGCGCTTCTGATATATCTGTCCCTGACAAACAGCCGCAAGTCTCTTTTCATCAATCAAATTTATCTGATCGAGTCGAGTCTGAATCCATTCATCTTCATCTAAGTCTGCATCTTTCATAATTCTTAGAGAGGGCATCTGAATTTCCACTGGCAAAACGGCTTCCGTTCCATAGACTAAAGAGAAGGGAGTTGCCCCTGTCGAGGTGCGCACTGAAGTGTGATAACCATGGAGAGCAAAGGGTAACATCTCATACCAGTCTTTGTATGTTACTGCTATCTTTTGTATGAGCTTCTGGACATTGTTAATAGCCTCCACGGCGCCGTTCATCCTTGGCCGGTACGGAGAAGAGTTATGGTTTTTTATTTTGAACTGCATGCAGAGTTCAGTTTAGTACCATTATCAGTGATAACTCTTTCAGGAGACAACAGGTTTCTCGAATAGACATTTGATAGAATCCATCTTAGAAGTCAATAAAGTGGTATGATTCAACATATACTGTTTTAGTCGGCGAGCAGCCCAAGCCAAAGCACAGCAAGCTTTCTCGAGCTATGAGTATCTTGTTTCACAGTCGGTACCTTTTGCTAAGGCAGTATATGGCATGCTCTTTTCAACCATACTCGTCATGTTGCCCCAACACACACCTCATTGAATTTTCTAACACGGTCAAATACATGATTAGAGGTCTTCCTTCAACTGGTGACATCAGAATTGGAGGTTCTTGGAGATACTTCTTGATTTTGTCTCAGTAATTTGGAGATGGGTTTGCAAGTAGCAGTCAAATGGGAGCTAAATCGGGCGACGCGGTCCCGATTTATGATTTCGATCGATGCCCCATGCGGCTGAATAGTCCTTTCTTCTTGCAGTAGTCTGGCAAGTTCTCAGGTACTTCACAATCTTCCTCACTTCCATCCTCGGCTTGGTAGATCGGATTTTCAAAGTCATAATGAACAGTAGCAGAGTTATTACCAACAGGATCCAGAGTGGATATGGATACGCAATTCGTTACGTGAGTGTGTGCAAGAAAGCATAGCTTGTTTGAAAAATGACAGGAAAGATAAAGAGTGCAATATTTGAATGCAAAGAAAGTCCATTGATTTATTGAATGTGAATATGCTTATGAAAATGACAAAACCCTTGAAAAAAATAGCTATTGTGCCCCGGGCTTAGACACAATGCTTTGAAGCACTAAAATAGCAACAACAATTACTCTTGACTAAAGGAAATCGGGATAGTGTCTTCAGCCTTCCAATTGTCGAGTCCGTCATCAATTGTTGGGAAAATCCAGCTATCCAAGTCATAAACGTTATCAGTATCTTCCACAGCATTGACAGTCTCGTCATGATTAGGCAGAGGGGCAGTAATGTCATTAGGAGTCTCCGGAGGATCAAAGGTAGTCGCCCGTATCTTCCCACTTCGAATGCCACTTTCAACATGTTCACCTGTTAATATAAGTTCAGTGAAACCCAATGAGGAACTCCTCAATAGATGGCTGTAGAATGGGCCAGTCAGTGTGCTCATGAACATGTCCACTAATTCTCGATCGGTCATGGGGGGTTTGACTCTGCCAGCCAAATCTCTCCATTTCTGAGCATATTCTTTGAAGCTTTCTTTAGATCCCATAGTCATATTCTGCAACTGTAATCGAGTAGGTGCTAATTCAGAATTATACTGGTAATGCTTGTAGAAAGTTGTCGCTAAGTCAGTCCAGGTGTGGATGTCAGAGCCCTCGAGCTGATAGTACCATTCTAACTGTGTGCCCAACAGACTCTCTTGGAAGAAATGGATCCATAGTTTCCTATTAGTGGTATATGGCTGAATCTTTCTCACATAAGCTCTCAGATGCATCTGAGGACAGGATGCCCCATCATACTTAGTGAAAGCAGGGACCTTGAATTTGCGGGGAATGACCACATCAGAGACCAGACCTAAGCTTTCGAAATCCAGACTGGGCGTCTTTTGACCCTCCATAGCTAGCATACGTTCTTCCAGCAACTTGTACTTATCATCTTTTGGAGAGTACTGTTCATTCTCATAATCCTCGTCATCGTCTTCCTGGTTGAGAGGATCAGCATTCTCATCTTCCGAATCATTTTCTGTCTCCTCTTCTTGATCCTTCGGAAGTCTAATCTTGACTCCTGCAGCCTGTCCTTTAAGCCTTCTTCCCAGGTTAATGTAATTCACAGGTTTCTTGTCTTTCTTCTGCTCGAGCAAGAGAGCCTTCAGTTCCTCCTGCCCCTTGGATAAGTTCAAGATCATCTCCTGGAGTTGAGCATTCTGAGCATGGAGATCTTTGACAGTTTGTTCGAGGTCCATTTTTCTGTTTGCATGAAAACCGTGAGAACATTGATCCCTTTAGAACACCTGTTATGCAATGTTATGCTATGCAATGTATGAAATGTTTTCAAGGACTTTTGGAATTTAATTTTTTTTTTTTTTTTTTTTTACAAAATAGAGCAAAGTTAAATCCCTAAGTCCTCGAAATGGTTAGTTCAATACCATGATGTTATGATGATGTTATGATGTTATGATGTTATGATGTTATGATGTTAAGTAAATAACAAGCACAAGCAAGTCACAACCATCATTCCTAAGTTTTAAGGCTTGCATGAGTTCCATAGGTAAGTACCCTCCCCACTGAAGTTTGGTTGGTTCAACCTGTCCTAGAATAGTAACCGGGTTTTAGAAGGATCTCAAATCATTGACCTTTCTTTAAGTCCACTTCAGTGCAACGCCAAGTGGTTGACCAAAGCTTCCCTAAAGTCCGATCTCAAAGAGTGTAGTATCGAGTCTCAACCAACCCCAGTCGGAACCGAAGTCAGTTATCTCACTACTTTCTAATGGCTAGGATGAGTCAATTAGGGTTCTAAAGGTCTGGTTAATGCTTTGATGACACCATGCGGAAGCCAAATTTTTCCTCAAGTAAACATGAGGAACATCAGGACATCCAAAGTGTCACATTAACCGTAGCCATCATTTTAACCATTCCGGTATACGCCGGATAGTCGCGATGATCTATTGCTACTTACCTAAGGTACACTAGATCTGGGTGTAGGATCTTTCACTCAAGCATAACATACCCAAGTAATCCCTTAAAAGTAAATCAGACAATGAGTGATCTTGTTTTTTAAGATAACCTCTCTTTTTAAGTCACCAGCAGAGTCGCCAGTTCTGTCATACGGTGAACTGACTTTTTGTGTTTTTAATCGCAATGTCGCGGTTAGCAAGAGTCGCCACCGACTTTTCTTTTATCCAATAAGGAAAGGTGGAAAAGAACAGGAAAGACCTTAATTAGATTTTGGGTTCGGGAGGTACATTATACAAAGGGAAGGTGTTAGCACCCTTTGTATCCATGGTTATCCATGGGCTCTTAATTGCTTGATCACTTATGTTTGTCTGAAAAAAGTGGTTGTGAATTGTTTAGAAAATGTTTTGAAAAGAGAATTTAACTTTGTAATGATTCTTGTATGAATGTATACAAAGTTGGTTATCTCGTTTAGTTTTGAAAGTTGTTTAGAAAAATATAACTCGGCAATGATCCTAGTACGAATGTATGCCAAGTGGTGATTTTCTAAAAGATGTTTTGAAGTGTGTGAGGTGTGAAAAGTATTTTAGGTTATGACTAAGCAATTAAGAGTTATACCTATCCGAGGTCTTTACGGGCATTTCCTATCCTTACGAGGGTAAAACTGTCCTTACTATTGAGAAGTAAGTAGTTTTATCCTTTGGATGTAAAAGGGTCATCGTAGGGTCATTGAAAGCAACGGTTGTAAGGATACCTTAGCATTAGAAGGGACTATCATCATTTAACCGTAGGCTACACCGAAGGGTCATCGAGGGACAAAATCATATATTCGAAGGCAACATCCGAGGGGCTATGATTTATTTTAGAGGGACATGATGATTTAATCGAAGGGTCTTGGCTAAGTGTATCCCCACATTCGCGGGACATGACCGTAATACCGTAATCGGAGGGTAACAAAGAGAGGTCCAAGATCACATATTCAAAGGCAAAGTTTTACAATTAATTAGGTAGCCGTAATCAAGTAGGTAATTAGGTCCATATTAAAATCAATACATTAAGAACGATTAAGCCATTAGGGTGGATCTTCGCCATAAAATTAATACATTAAAATCAATTGAGTAATTCAGGGTGAATCTCCATAAGGGTACCCCACAAATAAAGTGGAATACCTAGCCGGCCATTTCCTCGGGAATATGTAAACCTTTACACAATTCAGCACACGGGTTAGAGCATCGAGGTAAAGTACAATTGAAAATTGCACTATAACACAACAGTCATAAAGTCAGACCAAATAATGCAGAATTATAATAAATTATGATTAGATAAACATAAGGTAGAACAGCAAAGAAACAAAACAGCCACTGCCTCGTTCGCTTCTGCTTCGCTTAGCGAAGGCTTAGCGAGTGCTCGCTACGTGCTCGCTTAGCGATGTGCTAGCGAGCGACTGCTGGTTTTGAGTTTGATAGCAGCATGATCTCCGGGACCCTGAACTTTATGGCATTTAATTACAGGAATAGCATGGACAAACATTCAGGATATTCAAGCATATTTAAATTAGCATGTGAAATCAAATTACATATCCAAAAATTTAATCATGATGCCTTATATATGTAGCGATTACCGATTAAAAGCATAAAACAGTAGTGATGCGCAAACCTATTGGCAATGGAATTGCAGCTTTGGAATGGCAAATCGGGTCGAATTGGGCGGAGGTAACTTCGGTGCGGATGAGCGGCCTTCAGGGTTTCTTTACTCGGAATCCTCTGAATTGGTCTCCAGGGTTTCTATGCCAGGGTTTCCGTCCGTCTTCGTCTCTGTCTTCCCCTCGTTTTCGTCCCCCTTTTCATGACTGAAACTTGGCTATTTATAGTGATTGTGATGACCTAATGGGCTCAGAATGAAGCCCAGAAATTCTGCTATTCGCAAGCTTCGCTAAGCGAAGGAGTTGCTCGCCTAGCGAGCCAGCTAGTTTGGGCTTTTACTGGATCTGATGCTTCGCTGGGGCGAGTGTCATAACGAAGTGTTCGCTAGGCGAAGGAATTGCTCGCCTAGCGAGCAAGCTAGTTTGGGCCATTTTCTGGATTGGGCCTGTTGTGAGCTGGGCTTTTGTTCCTTTAAGCTCAGTGCCTTGCAGAATAAGTCGGAGTGCCTTGAAAAATGCCTTGTAATATCAACGGGCAAATTTTGGGGTATGACAAGTCTCATCCAATGACATGACAATATAAATAATAAAATAAAACGATAATAAAGGCATAAAATATGGAAAGGAAAATCAAATAAATAACAGAGAAGAAAATGAGTAAATAAAGAAAGAAAGAAAACCAAGAAAGAAAACACACAAAACCCTAGAGCTAGAGGTTATGATGGACTCTCTTTAGGGAAGGCTATTCCCCATCAGAGTCGCTAGCTATCGCGGATGGAATAATCATAGAGTCGCCATCATCCTTTATTTGTTCCTAAGGAACAAGGAAATAATGATAAAACCTAATGTTAAGGGTGAGAGACTAGTGTTCGGGATTCAGTTAAGTAAGGGGAAGGTATTAAGCACCCCCACCTCCATTCTTCTCAATGAGATCCTCCTCTAAATCTAGGGTTAATGTCTTTGCCTAAGTGAATGTTTGCTTATGTTACTTATTATCTACTTAGTTTATTTATTTATAAGGGATATGTCAATATTAAGATAAAGTTTGATTGAAACGAAGAACACATAAAATGTTTTTGGTTATTGTACTCGCTAGAGTGCTACTTCTCTATGCCTACGTAACCCTAATGACGTCTAAATGTCAATCCTAAGATTAATCATGGAATTATACTAATAAACCCTAATTATAAAATATGTTTTTTTGGTATTTGTATTTATTGAGTTATACTAAAAATAAAACTTTTAATTAATAAAACAAAATTACTTTAATCAATTATTAATATTAATTTTGATTTCCCATAAAAAAACTGAATTAATAATATTATTTATTAATAAATCAAAATAAATAAACTAAATAAAATAAATAAAGATATAAAACGTATGGGGGTGTAAAATTTGTTTAAAATAAATGGGCTTTTACTCATGGGTGTAGATATCAAAGAAGACAAGGCTCACTAGCTTTCTAGAGCCCAACGCCGAAGGTGGTCCAAGGAAGAGTCAATGTGTTGACTTCGAATCCAAAGTGTTGGATTGATCTAAAGGCTATGTGCCACAACATATGAGGGACGTTAGATCAGGGAGCAAGACAATCACAAGGCCACGAACGCGAGTCAACAAAGTGACCACGGTGTGGTTGCGCGCATAGGACCATTAGTTGACTTAGATAGTCAACTGTTTTGAGGCACTGCAGAGTGCCACTTGGAACTTATCAGTGGAAACACCGAGGGAGTATTTATCCAAAATCCCTCCAACCATTTCATTTCTCTCTTTTTCTTCTCTCTCTACTTTGACCTATCTCTAAACATTCTCTCTCATTGTCACCCCGATCTCTCCCCACAACCATCGTCCTCAACCCTCAACCGTCCCTAAAACCAATACCAAACCCTAGTTTTCGGTTCAAGTTCAACCGGAAACTTCAAACCTTCATATGGAATTTCCAGATCCCTTCCAACTTCAAGAACCCTAAACCAAAACCCTTCGAAACCTAACCTTGGGCGATGAACCCTAGTTGGGTTCAGATGAATTGCTCGCTGGGGCGAGTGTCATAACGAAGTGTTCGCTAGGCGAAGGAATTGCTCGCCTAGCGAGCAAGCTAGTTTGGGCCATTTTCTGGATTGGGCCTGTTGTGAGCTGGGCTTTTGTTCCTTTAAGATCAGTGCCTTGCAGAATAAGTCGGAGTGCCTTGAAAAATGCCTTGTAATATCAACGGGCAAATTTTGGGGTATGACAGCTGCCCCTGTTCAATATTCTTGAACCGAGAGAGTAGAATGGTATGTGCACCATTCGTGGTCTGGAGGTGGAAGATTATTGAACACTAAAATGCCCCAAAAATTTGCGCTTGTCAACCAGGAGCTAGTCTTGATGGAGATGGGCTTAAAGATGCCATCCAGGGAATTTGATGATGAGAACTTCAGAGCGCGTCGTACATTAGACGATATCTGAAGACATGGATGTCGTACCGAGTCATACGATAGACCGTATAGTGAGTCATCCATTATGCTGTCGACTTCGCTGGGGAGTCAGAGTGTGTTACACGCTGCTGGGGATAAGGGATCAGAATGGATCACATGCTAGACCGTATCTGAATACCAGAGTGAATTGTTCATCAGGCGGAGGACTTTGCCGAGGATGAAAAATCAGAATGGATCGTACGCTTGATCGTATCTGAGTTGCAAAATGAGACCTCCATTAAGCGGGTGATTTCACTGGGGATAGAAGATCAGACCGGATCGTATGCTAGATCGTATCTGAGTTGAAGATCCAAATGGGTCTTATGCTAGACCGTATTGGAGTTGCAGGATGAGCCGTTCGTTAGGCTGTGTCTGACGATGAAAGGGGGTAGTCATACGCTAGACTACACTTCAGAAATGTACCGTACACTAGGTAGCATCTGAGGAGACGAAGGTCTAACTGGGTCGTACATTAGACCGTATCTGAGCAGAATGAGCCGTCCATTAGGCTGAATCTGATGATAAAAGGGGGTAGTCATATGCTAGACTACACTTCAGAAATGTACCGTACACTAGGTAGCATCTGAGGAGACGAAGGTCTAACTGGGTCGTACATTAGACCGTATCTGAGCAGAATGAGCCGTCCATTAGGCTGAATCTGATGATAAAAGGGGGTAGTCATATGCTAGACTACACTTCAGAAATGTACCGTACACTAGGTAGCATCTGAGGAGATGAAGGTCTAACTGAGTCGTACATTAGACCGTATTTGAGTTGTTGAAGGTCAGAATGGATCATACATTAGATCGTCTCTGAGTTGAAGGAGTCATATGTTGAGCTGAATCAGAATAAACCGTACGCTAGGCTATATCTGATAGTATTTGTATATGGTGTATTTGCAATAAATGTCTGGGATGGGCTTATAGATGACATCGTTATGAGGATGTCAGAATGAATGTTGACATGGAGTATATCTGAAAGATGTAGTTGAATCCTGAATGTAATTGATAAAGATGTCCGTCTGAATGGACCTTTGTTCTGATTGTATCAAGAGGATAATTGACCTGAAAAATAAAGTTAGCTTCATGCCATGAGATGCAAATGTTGTATGCATGCGTGTGCTGTGAAATGATGTAATGAGTGAATTATGCGTCTGAAATAAATGCGAACATTGTATGCATGTATATGTTATGCAATGATGTAATGAATGCACTATGCGTCTAAAACGTTCTTCCAGGAGACTCTACTGGGGAAATAAATCTCAGTCTGCTGGTCGGAGATATTTGTATCGATGATCCTTCCTTAGCCGGGGGATACTTGATTTATGTCTGACGATGGAAACACTCAACAGAGCCTGGCTAGGGCTGGAAGAGATGACCAGTCTGTCTGGTAATGCCAACCTCTTCTGGGAAATAGCTGGTTTTTGTTGGGGAATAGAATTAGCAACGGATTCATTGGGGAGCGTGATTAGACCTTCTCCTCGATCCTGAAGTCGTGTAGTAATTGCTATTGCTATTCTAGGCATGCATTTTTGGTAAACATTGATCATATTCAGATGCATAAATCAATTCAAATTAAACCAATGGACGTTTACGCAAACAAAACAGAAAAGTAAAAACGAAATCATCTTTTTGGACATAAAATTGTATTGATTCGAAAGAGGGCCCGTAAACAGGCAATTTGTGTACAAAGAGACAGAAATCCTAGTAAGAGGAAATTGTCGAGAAAACAAAGAAAAAGCTATGAAGGAAAAGTCCTATCGATTCTAATTCCACTACTGTCATTATGTCTTCAAGCATCTCATCTCCTGCTGTCGGATAGAAGTGATTAGCTTGTTCAGTCCTTTGAACTTGGGTGAAGCTGACTGGGAACAGGACATAGTCATACGCTTTAATCCCTAATTTTTGCCTGGACCGCCTTTTCAGGTTTTCAGTCCACCAGGATACCCTTTTTTGCCCAAGTCGCCTTTTCAGGTTTTCGACTTGCCGGGTGTACATTTTTATATGTTTATCCCTAATTTTTGCCCGAACCCTTTTGGTTCGCCGGGATGCCCTTACTTTTGCCTAGATACGTCGACCTAGCGGGTCTCTTTTATGCGTAGTATTTTTTAACTATGTCCGCGTTCACAGGATGCGGGAAATCTTCGCCGTCCATTGTAGCAAGTATCATGGCTCCACCAGAGAATACCTTCTTAACTACAAATGGCCCTTCGTATGTGGGAGTCCATTTGCCCCTGGGGTCACTTTGTGGTAGAATGATACGCTTGATAACTAAGTCGCCGATTTGATACGCCCGTCTCTTGACCTTTTTGTTGAATGCCTGGGTCATGCGCTTCTGATATATCTGTCCCTGACAAACAGCCGCAAGTCTCTTTTCATCAATCAAATTTATCTGATCGAGTCGAGTCTGAATCCATTCATCTTCATCTAAGTCTGCATCTTTCATAATTCTTAGAGAGGGCATCTGAATTTCCACTGGCAAAACGGCTTCCGTTCCATAGACTAAAGAGAAGGGAGTTTCCCCTGTCGAGGTGCGCACTGAAGTGTGATAACCATGGAGAGCAAAGGGTAACATCTCATACCAGTCTTTGTATGTTACTGCTATCTTTTGTATGAGCTTCTGGACATTGTTAATAGCCTCCACGGCGCCGTTCATCCTTGGCCGGTACGGAGAAGAGTTATGGTTTTTTATTTTGAACTGCATGCAGAGTTCAGTTTAGTACCATTATCAGTGATAACTCTTTCAGGAGACAACAGGTTTCTCGAATAGACATTTGATAGAATCCATCTTAGAAGTCAATAAAGTGGTATGATTCAACATATACTGTTTTAGTCGGCGAGCAGCCCAAGCCAAAGCACAGCAAGCTTTCTCGAGCTATGAGTATCTTGTTTCACAGTCGGTACCTTTTGCTAAGGCAGTATATGGCATGCTCTTTTCAACCATACTCGTCATGTTGCCCCAACACACACCTCATTGAATTTTCTAACACGGTCAAATACATGATTAGAGGTCTTCCTTCAACTGGTGACATCAGAATTGGAGGTTCTTGGAGATACTTCTTGATTTTGTCTCAGTAATTTGGAGATGGGTTTGCAAGTAGCAGTCAAATGGGAGCTAAATCGGGCGACGCGGTCCCGATTTATGATTTCGATCGATGCCCCATGCGGCTGAATAGTCCTTTCTTCTTGCAGTAGTCTGGCAAGTTCTCAGGTACTTCACAATCTTCCTCACTTCCATCCTCGGCTTGGTAGATCGGATTTTCAAAGTCATAATGAACAGTAGCAGAGTTATTACCAACAGGATCCAGAGTGGATATGGATACGCAATTCGTTACGTGAGTGTGTGCAAGAAAGCATAGCTTGTTTGAAAAATGACAGGAAAGATAAAGAGTGCAATATTTGAATGCAAAGAAAGTCCATTGATTTATTGAATGTGAATATGCTTATGAAAATGACAAAACCCTTGAAAAAAATAGCTATTGTGCCCCGGGCTTAGACACAATGCTTTGAAGCACTAAAATAGCAACAACAATTACTCTTGACTAAAGGAAATCGGGATAGTGTCTTCAGCCTTCCAATTGTCGAGTCCGTCATCAATTGTTGGGAAAATCCAGCTATCCAAGTCATAAACGTTATCAGTATCTTCCACAGCATTGACAGTCTCGTCATGATTAGGCAGAGGGGCAGTAATGTCATTAGGAGTCTCCGGAGGATCAAAGGTAGTCGCCCGTATCTTCCCACTTCGAATGCCACTTTCAACATGTTCACCTGTTAATATAAGTTCAGTGAAACCCAATGAGGAACTCCTCAATAGATGGCTGTAGAATGGGCCAGTCAGTGTGCTCATGAACATGTCCACTAATTCTCGATCGGTCATGGGGGGTTTGACTCTGCCAGCCAAATCTCTCCATTTCTGAGCATATTCTTTGAAGCTTTCTTTAGATCCCATAGTCATATTCTGCAACTGTAATCGAGTAGGTGCTAATTCAGAATTATACTGGTAATGCTTGTAGAAAGTTGTCGCTAAGTCAGTCCAGGTGTGGATGTCAGAGCCCTCGAGCTGATAGTACCATTCTAACTGTGTGCCCAACAGACTCTCTTGGAAGAAATGGATCCATAGTTTCCTATTAGTGGTATATGGCTGAATCTTTCTCACATAAGCTCTCAGATGCATCTGAGGACAGGATGCCCCATCATACTTAGTGAAAGCAGGGACCTTGAATTTGCGGGGAATGACCACATCAGAGACCAGACCTAAGCTTTCGAAATCCAGACTGGGCGTCTTTTGACCCTCCATAGCTAGCATACGTTCTTCCAGCAACTTGTACTTATCATCTTTTGGAGAGTACTGTTCATTCTCATAATCCTCGTCATCGTCTTCCTGGTTGAGAGGATCAGCATTCTCATCTTCCGAATCATTTTCTGTCTCCTCTTCTTGATCCTTCGGAAGTCTAATCTTGACTCCTGCAGCCTGTCCTTTAAGCCTTCTTCCCAGGTTAATGTAATTCACAGGTTTCTTGTCTTTCTTCTGCTCGAGCAAGAGAGCCTTCAGTTCCTCCTGCCCCTTGGATAAGTTCAAGATCATCTCCTGGAGTTGAGCATTCTGAGCATGGAGATCTTTGACAGTTTGTTCGAGGTCCATTTTTCTGTTTGCATGAAAACCGTGAGAACATTGATCCCTTTAGAACACCTGTTATGCAATGTTATGCTATGCAATGTATGAAATGTTTTCAAGGACTTTTGGAATTTAATTTTTTTTTTTTTTTTTTTTTTTACAAAATAGAGCAAAGTTAAATCCCTAAGTCCTCGAAATGGTTAGTTCAATGCCATGATGTTATGATGATGTTATGATGTTATGATGTTATGATGTTATGATGTTAAGTAAATAACAAGCACAAGCAAGTCACAACCATCATTCCTAAGTTTTAAGGCTTGCATGAGTTCCATAGGTAAGTACCCTCCCCACTGAAGTTTGGTTGGTTCAACCTGTCCTAGAATAGTAACCGGGTTTTAGAAGGATCTCAAATCATTGACCTTTCTTTAAGTCCACTTCAGTGCAACGCCAAGTGGTTGACCAAAGCTTCCCTAAAGTCCGATCTCAAAGAGTGTAGTATCGAGTCTCAACCAACCCCAGTCGGAACCGAAGTCAGTTATCTCACTACTTTCTAATGGCTAGGATGAGTCAATTAGGGTTCTAAAGGTCTGGTTAATGCTTTGATGACACCATGCGGAAGCCAAATTTTTCCTCAAGTAAACATGAGGAACATCAGGACATCCAAAGTGTCACATTAACCGTAGCCATCATTTTAACCATTCCGGTATACGCCGGATAGTCGCGATGATCTATTGCTACTTACCTAAGGTACACTAGATCTGGGTGTAGGATCTTTCACTCAAGCATAACATACCCAAGTAATCCCTTAAAAGTAAATCAGACAATGAGTGATCTTGTTTTTTAAGATAACCTCTCTTTTTAAGTCACCAGCAGAGTCGCCAGTTCTGTCATACGGTGAACTGACTTTTTGTGTTTTTAATCGCAATGTCGCGGTTAGCAAGAGTCGCCACCGACTTTTCTTTTATCCAATAAGGAAAGGTGGAAAAGAACAGGAAAGACCTTAATTAGATTTTGGGTTCGGGAGGTACATTATACAAAGGGAAGGTGTTAGCACCCTTTGTATCCATGGTTATCCATGGGCTCTTAATTGCTTGATCACTTATGTTTGTCTGAAAAAAGTGGTTGTGAATTGTTTAGAAAATGTTTTGAAAAGAGAATTTAACTTTGTAATGATTCTTGTATGAATGTATACAAAGTTGGTTATCTCGTTTAGTTTTGAAAGTTGTTTAGAAAAATATAACTCGGCAATGATCCTAGTACGAATGTATGCCAAGTGGTGATTTTCTAAAAGATGTTTTGAAGTGTGTGAGGTGTGAAAAGTATTTTAGGTTATGACTAAGCAATTAAGAGTTATACCTATCCGAGGTCTTTACGGGCATTTCCTATCCTTACGAGGGTAAAACTGTCCTTACTATTGAGAAGTAAGTAGTTTTATCCTTTGGATGTAAAAGGGTCATCGTAGGGTCATTGAAAGCAACGGTTGTAAGGATACCTTAGCATTAGAAGGGACTATCATCATTTAACCGTAGGCTACACCGAAGGGTCATCGAGGGACAAAATCATATATTCGAAGGCAACATCCGAGGGGCTATGATTTATTTTAGAGGGACATGATGATTTAATCGAAGGGTCTTGGCTAAGTGTATCCCCACATTCGCGGGACATGACCGTAATACCGTAATCGGAGGGTAACAAAGAGAGGTCCAAGATCACATATTCAAAGGCAAAGTTTTACAATTAATTAGGTAGCCGTAATCAAGTAGGTAATTAGGTCCATATTAAAATCAATACATTAAGAACGATTAAGCCATTAGGGTGGATCTTCGCCATAAAATTAATACATTAAAATCAATTGAGTAATTCAGGGTGAATCTCCATAAGGGTACCCCACAAATAAAGTGGAATACCTAGCCGGCCATTTCCTCGGGAATATGTAAACCTTTACACAATTCAGCACACGGGTTAGAGCATCGAGGTAAAGTACAATTGAAAATTGCACTATAACACAACAGTCATAAAGTCAGACCAAATAATGCAGAATTATAATAAATTATGATTAGATAAACATAAGGTAGAACAGCAAAGAAACAAAATAGCCACTGCCTCGTTCGCTTCTGCTTCGCTTAGCGAAGGCTTAGCGAGTGCTCGCTACGTGCTCGCTTAGCGATGTGCTAGCGAGCGACTGCTGGTTTTGAGTTTGATAGCAGCATGATCTCCGGGACCCTGAACTTTATGGCATTTAATTACAGGAATAGCATGGACAAACATTCAGGATATTCAAGCATATTTAAATTAGCATGTGAAATCAAATTACATATCCAAAAATTTAATCATGATGCCTTATATATGTAGCGATTACCGATTAAAAGCATAAAACAGTAGTGATGCGCAAACCTATTGGCAATGGAATTGCAGCTTTGGAATGGCAAATCGGGTCGAATTGGGCGGAGGTAACTTCGGTGCGGATGAGCGGCCTTCAGGGTTTCTTTACTCGGAATCCTCTGAATTGGTCTCCAGGGTTTCTATGCCAGGGTTTCCGTCCGTCTTCGTCTCTGTCTTCCCCTCGTTTTCGTCCCCCTTTTCATGACTGAAACTTGGCTATTTATAGTGATTGTGATGACCTAATGGGCTCAGAATGAAGCCCAGAAATTCTGCTATTCGCAAGCTTCGCTAAGCGAAGGAGTTGCTCGCCTAGCGAGCCAGCTAGTTTGGGCTTTTACTGGATCTGATGCTTCGCTGGGGCGAGTGTCATAACGAAGTGTTCGCTAGGCGAAGGAATTGCTCGCCTAGCGAGCAAGCTAGTTTGGGCCATTTTCTGGATTGGGCCTGTTGTGAGCTGGGCTTTTGTTCCTTTAAGCTCAGTGCCTTGCAGAATAAGTCGGAGTGCCTTGAAAAATGCCTTGTAATATCAACGGGCAAATTTTGGGGTATGACAAGTCTCATCCAATGACATGACAATATAAATAATAAAATAAAACGATAATAAAGGCATAAAATATGGAAAGGAAAATCAAATAAATAACAGAGAAGAAAATGAGTAAATAAAGAAAGAAAGAAAACCAAGAAAGAAAACACACAAAACCCTAGAGCTAGAGGTTATGATGGACTCTCTTTAGGGAAGGCTATTCCCCATCAGAGTCGCTAGCTATCGCGGATGGAATAATCATAGAGTCGCCATCATCCTTTATTTGTTCCTAAGGAACAAGGAAATAATGATAAAACCTAATGTTAAGGGTGAGAGACTAGTGTTCGGGATTCAGTTAAGTAAGGGGAAGGTATTAAGCACCCCCACCTCCATTCTTCTCAATGAGATCCTCCTCTAAATCTAGGGTTAATGTCTTTGCCTAAGTGAATGTTTGCTTATGTTACTTATTATCTACTTAGTTTATTTATTTATAAGGGATATGTCAATATTAAGATAAAGTTTGATTGAAACGAAGAACACATAAAATGTTTTTGGTTATTGTACTCGCTAGAGTGCTACTTCTCTATGCCTACGTAACCCTAATGACGTCTAAATGTCAATCCTAAGATTAATCATGGAATTATACTAATAAACCCTAATTATAAAATATGTTTTTTTGGTATTTGTATTTATTGAGTTATACTAAAAATAAAACTTTTAATTAATAAAACAAAATTACTTTAATCAATTATTAATATTAATTTTGATTTCCCATAAAAAAACTGAATTAATAATATTATTTATTAATAAATCAAAATAAATAAACTAAATAAAATAAATAAAGATATAAAACGTATGGGGGTGTAAAATTTGTTTAAAATAAATGGGCTTTTACTCATGGGTGTAGATATCAAAGAAGACAAGGCTCACTAGCTTTCTAGAGCCCAACGCCGAAGGTGGTCCAAGGAAGAGTCAATGTGTTGACTTCGAATCCAAAGTGTTGGATTGATCTAAAGGCTATGTGCCACAACATATGAGGGACGTTAGATCAGGGAGCAAGACAATCACAAGGCCACGAACGCGAGTCAACAAAGTGACCACGGTGTGGTTGCGCGCATAGGACCATTAGTTGACTTAGATAGTCAACTGTTTTGAGGCACTGCAGAGTGCCACTTGGAACTTATCAGTGGAAACACCGAGGGAGTATTTATCCAAAATCCCTCCAACCATTTCATTTCTCTCTTTTTCTTCTCTCTCTACTTTGACCTATCTCTAAACATTCTCTCTCATTGTCACCCCGATCTCTCCCCACAACCATCGTCCTCAACCCTCAACCGTCCCTAAAACCAATACCAAACCCTAGTTTTCGGTTCAAGTTCAACCGGAAACTTCAAACCTTCATATGGAATTTCCAGATCCCTTCCAACTTCAAGAACCCTAAACCAAAACCCTTTGAAACCTAACCTTGGGCGATGAACCCTAGTTGGGTTCAGATGAACCCTAACAACTTCATGAGGAACCTTAACGCTAAGAAGATGAATATTCATCTTCTACCTCTACCAAACCCTAACCTCTTTTGAGATCTCACCTCCCTCACTCATATCCACACCAAACCTTGTTCGACCTATAGATCGGTCCTTCTCAAACCCCAATCAAACCTCAAAATTCCCAAAATCAAATTAATAATCTTAAACTCTAACCCTAGACCCCTTTTCGGTATATCCTAAACTCTCCCCAAAATCAAACCTTAAACAACTACCATAATAAAAAAACAAGCAATCAAGTACAACAATACAATTCAGAGGCTATATTATGAAGCGAATGGGAGACCAACCTACGAAATGAAGGAGTATTTCGGCCAGCAAGGTAACTACTTTGATTTTTTTCTTTTCCTTTGAATTTTCATGTCCTGACTGCTTCTATTCCTCCTTCTAACTCTTTCTTTCTTCTTTTGCTTGTGCGAGGTCCCTCTAGATTCAAATGAAAGTCGAGTTCAAGTATGATTAAGGTTTCGATGTGAAACCCTAATCAACTATGTTGTTGAACTTTAAGTGAGGATTTGGGGGATTGCATAAGCAACTAGTCCTTAGGGTTCAATCTTTTTCCGTCCTTCATTCTGTTTTAGATTTAGGTTATTTATAGATTAGTTTTAGGATTTTGTAATTAATCTGATTATTTTTTGTTTTAGGAAGTTTTCATTTGATTAATGATTTGATTAGTTTTGGGTGATGGTCTTGGGTCATTCGTTTGAACCAGTTGGGTGATGGGTCTGGAATGACTTGGTCCACATCTTGACTAGCCTTAACAACTAATAAAAAATATATCATCGCCATTTTAATAAACTTTGACTAATAAAATAACTATCAATAAAACATTAATCCAATTAAATTAATTAATACTATAAACTTAATCTAACTTAGTCTAAATAACTTAATCAATCTAATCTAAATATTTTAATTATAAATTAATCAAAAATTAATTTAATTAATATTCTTAACCGATATTTTATTAATTTAATCAAAATTCAATTAATTTAATTAATTAATATAAATTAATCAATATTTAACTAATTTTATAATATAAATCAATAATATTAATCTTCTACTTAATAATAGTGAAAACCCCTAAACTCTAATCTCCTAATAAGATAATAGAGAAATAAAATCAATTGTCATGTTAAACAGAACCCTAGAATGCCTTAAAATAGCAGTTGACCATGATGGGATTAAAGAGAATCTTAAAAAGTCAAAATGATCCTCCTTTGACTTTTTAGGTCATTGGGATTGACCAGGTGACTTATACAGGCTCTGGACATGTTAGTGACCTAAATTTAGATTAGGAGAAAGGTGGTCAAAATTTGGGGCACAACAAGTTCCATGAATATTTTAACCACTATATTTTATATCAGGATTGCAAAGATTTGTTGAGACAGATATATTTTTCATTTTGCACTCACAATGCTTTTTATAAAAGTAAGAATGAGGATGTCCTTGTTTTCTTTCATCTTTTTAATGAAACAAAACATAGTAATATGACCATCTTTATTACAGTAATTGCATTTTAATATTTTGCAATGAGATGTAGATTTAATATTACTAGTATTATTGAAGTTCTTACTATTTTTCTTGTGTTCATAGCCAAGACCGACCTTATTGTAGGAGGCTCTTTGTTCTCCTAACAAAAGATTCAATTTTTCTCTTTTTTTAGTCAACTTGCCAAGTTGTTTTTGAAGATCAGAAATTTCATTTTTCAAACTATCACATTTATCGCATTTTACAAACTCATTTAATTCTTCATTAGAAGGGGAAAAGTTTTGAACTTGATCAATCTATCTCTCTCTCTCTCTCTCTCTCTCTCTCTCTAATATTTTCTATTTCTTCCAGCAAGTTTTTATTTTTTAATTCAAGGGAAAAATTAATGCCATTGGAGGTAGAGACAATTCTTTTCTTAATTACCTGTTTATTTTGTTAGATTTTTACTAATGCAAAATAAATTTTGATAAGAGAGTAATAGATAACCTCATTATCTTGGTGATCTGACATGCAATATATATTGGCTTCTTCATCATCTAATGACTCCATGTCATTTTCATCTCACGCGATGTAAGCCTTCTTGCCCTTTTTCTGAGGTTTCTTAGATTTCTTCTAATTCTGATTTGCCTATTTTTCCTAGAGGAAGTTAGGTCTGATATGTCATTTCTTTCTACATTGATAACATGTAGGAATGAATGAAGTCTTTTCTTTGCTTTTTTTCTCCTCTAATTTTTGTTTCTCATTCTTCAATGATTTTCTGAAGTTTTTCACCATGAGTGACATGTCACCATCGAAGTAAGAATCTTTGACTTTAAGAGCTAGATTTTTGTTCTTCTTCTCTCATTCCTCATCTATAGAAAGCCTTTTTAGTTCGATCTCATGCACCTATAATTTACAAAAGTGTGTGCGCGTGTGTGCGCGCGCGTTGTGTCTAATTTTTCTAAATCCCTAGATTCATAAATTGCAGTGACTTTAGGTTTCCAACTATGTTTTAGGAATCTAATATTTTTCACAATCAGTTCCTCATTTGATTTTTTTTTCTCAGAGTTCACATATGACTCATGATATGTGTAAATCATGTTTATATTTAACTGATGTCCTCTTTAGGTTTCATATTAAAATGTTCATACTAATGGGTTCATGTGCCCAAGCTTACCCTTTTTACCTAAGTAGTTCCATCATGGATAATTTGTAGGATGTCCCACATTGATTTTGTAGCATTGCAATGAGAAACTTGCAAAAACGCATCAAGACCAAGAGCGGTAGTGAAAAGTATTTTTGATTTCAAACAGAGTTGCACATTTTCCTTATCACCTTTGGTCCAATCTTTTTTATTTTGTTTACTAAAACACCATCAATTTCGTGTGTAGAAACAAATAGACACTCCTTCACAGCCTCCTAAATACCACGATCGGTCCCTTCGATGTAGAAATTCATCTTCTTTTTCTAGAAACTATGCCCTTCTCCATAAGAACGAGGGTTTGTTTAGTGAATTGCTTGAAGTTATTTGTTACCTCCTATGATGGTTAGTATTTAATAGGATTTAGGCTTTGATGCCACTTGTTGAACAAGTGACTCCAAGCACAAGAGGGGATGAACTGTGGTATTTAAAAATTGTGATTAATTTAAAAGATTGTTTGCTTAAAACAACAATTTGTGTTAGTATTCAAAAGGTAGAGAGAGAAACAGCGGAAAGAAAAAATAATATAGTAAATGAAAAAAAGGAAGAGATAAGGTTAAAGAGCTGACACCGAGGCTTATATAGATTTGGCCGAATGTTGACCTACTCATCTTTGTATTCACCATCATTTTAGGCATTTGGTTTGGATACTAAGTGTGCACTGAATGAAATCACATTGCTGGCTTTTTCTTCATTACTTTCATCTTCTGGTTCTTCATCGATAGTGTGGTAGCGTATCCCTTCTTTTACTTTCGAAGGAAGTTGATACAATCTGCCTGAATGTGACCAAAGCCTTCACACTCATGACATTGGATTTCATTTCCTTTATTTGGTTTGTCTCCTTTACTGCCTTTACGTTGGGAATAGAAACCTCTCGAGTTGTCAGGAAGTTTGTCTTTTGACATTTATCATGACATTATTCTTTGATCTTTTGTTGAGTCTCCTCATAACCTTGTCAAACCTTTTTGAAATTAAAGCAATATAGTTAAACAATGTATCATCAGTATCCTCGTCTACTTACCCCTTATCATCTTCAACATCAGCTTTGAATGCAACACCTTTGTTTTTCTTTTATAATTTGTCATTGATAGCCATTTCAAAAGTGAGTAATGAACTAATAAGTTCATCCACTTTGATGGAGTTGATGTCCTTAGTGTATTCTATACTTGTAACCTTCATATTAAACCTTTATGGAGGAGATCTAAGAATCTTTCTGGCCAACTTTTCTTCACACATTTTTTCACCTAGGGCAAACGAGCAGTTGGATAAGTCACGAAGGCGAACATAGAAATCAACACTGGTTTTGTCTTCTTTCATTCTCAGGTTCTTAAATTTGGTCGTGAGAAGTTGGAGTCTTGACATAAGAACTTTTGAGGTACCTTCATGAGCACCTTTGAGTGTCTCTCACGCTTCTTTGGCAATATTTCATGTGTTGATGAGACGAAATACATTTTTGTCAACTCCATTGAATATGACGTTGAGAGCAAGAGAATTTCCATGAGATTATTCATCTTCATCTATATCCAATTTTCTTCTGGCTTCAGGGACTGAGTGCCATCCAGTGTAGTAACCATTAGGGGTGCCTATCCTTTGATGATTGCCTTTCAAGTTTTGTTGTCCATAGATTTGAGAAAGACAATCATGTTCACTTTCCAATAATCATAGTTTGTGTCATATAAGATGGGTGACCGATTTATGGATCCTCCTTCTTTAGCATTATCCATTTTGAACATAATGAATAGATCCCCTAGAGCTCATCCAACCAAAACAGAGTGCCTACTCTGATGCCAATTGAAACTCTGTCCTCCTTCAGGAAAGATGTCAACACAATATGACACATAATGTGCATGACAAGGTTAATGCAATACAAAATAAAATATAGATAAAGTACAATGACACAAGGAATTGGTAACACAATTCGATGCAATGTCACTTATGTCTGGAGAGCGTTAACCCAAGAAAATAAATCCACTCTTAATAGTAAAAGTACAAATTGGTCTTAGTTGAACCCTTCTAGTTCAAAACCTTTTTTCTTAATACTACTTTGGAATTTATATTCAAGACTCCCCTACATATGACACCATTTCACTTTCTCTCAACGACTTTCCCGAGTGTTTGGACTCTTACAAATATGCTATAAATGATGAAATCTATTACAACTCAAAACAAACTTTATTCCTCTATATAAGAATGACACTAGTGAATAAAGCTTCACAACTTAACAATGAAAAAACAAAGACTATGAATATTAAACACACCTTGCTTAAATAGAATCCATTTGCATGATTTGTTAGGGTTTTGATCAATAGTCGCCGCTGAAGCAAATCCAAATAACGCAACATAATATTCAGTTCTTGATTTAATGGCTTTAAAGCGTTTTTAAAATGAGATTAATTACTATACACTGTCAGTGTAAAAAGTTTTACACCGTCGGTTCATCACCATCACACGTTTGTATTACTTTATAGATTTTTAAAATAAAAGTCAAACTTCTTTTAATATCCAATGTCTATAATTAACTGATGGTGTAAAACCCTTATACACTGACAGTGTATTTCAATTAATCTCTTTTAAAATCAATTCAGGATGTAGAGGGTGTTGGTGCAAAAATTCGAGAAACAGTCATTTAAGTGTCATATTTATATCGTTAATTTGATGAAAAGTTGAAATGAAAGAACACTAACAAATACTCACAAAAATATAGCGGGATAATATTATAATGTGGTATAATAATCATTATTAGTTGCAAATTTTGCTTTCATGTAGTGGTTGAATTATTTATCTCTGGGTCCCTACACATGTAATATTTTTATTGAATAGGACCTATATTAAATCCAAATCACCATACTTATCTACATTTTAAATAGTACAAAATTGGCACCATGTGTCAATTTAGAAGCTTGCCATATAGTAGTTCATGCACTTGACAATTAGTATATGTCATTACAAAGTTTGCTATTAATAGGTGGTTGGAAGGTTGAACTACGTTATTCAAGTTTATAATTTTGTTACAATGAGAAAACACCAAACTTTGTCAAGAATTTAACCAAGCTGGAGAATGCACCCAAAGTTTAAACTTATCTGTTACTCATTTCCTATGAACCAAATATAACAATATGAAGTCAGCAAATTGATTACCCTCAAAAGAGTACGGCAATTCCAATGTTCCAATCAAGTTTCAATAAGATTTGTTTGCTACTAATAAAAATTAAATTAATTTTTATTAGTAGATGGTATATTACTGTGTGAATCTTCTTTTCTGTTATTAGTAGATGCTTTCTGTTATGCTTTGACATGGTTATTATTATATATATATATATATATATATATATATATATATATATATATTCTTCTTTTACTTTTGAAAAAAAACAGTAAAAATTAATTAATTTAAGGGTGTATTGGTAATGAAAATATTATATAGAATAAAAATAGTCGATACTTTTTTATTTTTGATAACATATATAAAATTTATTTATATTTCTATAAAATATAATAATTACATGCTTTTAAATCCATTTGTTAAAATTTTAAATAAATTGTAACTTTCAAAAATAAAGAGGAATTTTTTTTTAAATAACCATATTTAAAAAAATAATTCAAAATAACTATATTTTAAATAAATAAATAAAAATAACCATGTTTTAAACAAAAAAAAAAGTTTGAACTGCACATGGCGCCATGCATGATGGCACATGCTTACAGTGGCAGTCAAAAATCATACGTAAAAGTCTGGCGCATGCATTCATTTTTCACAAATGATGGTGCATGCTTATAGTGACAGTTATAGGCGTAGATATAAGTCAATTCATCGTAGGTATAGTCTAAAAAAACTTATTCCTACAGAACTTTACCGTAGGTACAATAAATTATATGTCACAGAAAAGTATCATAGCTATAATCATTTCGGGCTATAGGCCTTCTCACTGAACAAACTTGTTTTTGATTTTGATGACTCATACTTTTTCCCAATTCTTTTCGTGTCTCTTGACATCTTACCCACCCCTAAAATTTCATCAAAGGTTTAAGTTATAAAATTAGTATGTTGACAAATTTAGTCATACATTTATGTTTGAAATTTAAATGATTAACTTAGTTCTTTAATTTATAGATGGTAGCCATGACACGAGCTTTATCCTAAAGCAGAATTTCAATATTCTATTTCTTTCTTCTCACTAGCTTTGAATTCTTCATTCCATTTCAGATACAACATCTTGTAAGCTTCAACAAGAGCGTCATCATACAATTTTTCATCACTTGTCTCACCATCATTATGCATATATGAATTTGACCTTATGTGAGTTGTGAATACAATCACAAAGTTGACTTGCTCAGTTTTGCTCTCCTCATCTGACTCATCATCATAAAAGGTGGCAGTGTACCCCTTTTTTTATTTCCTAAGAAAAGTAGTAGATTCCCTTGCCCTTGTTTTGTTTTTCTCCATCTTTTCCTTTATGATGAAAGCTAACACCTTTTGAGTTCTGATGTTGGTTGTCTTTGACATTGGTAGTGACATTATTCCTTAATATCATGTCAAGTCTTCTCATTACCTTGCTAAAACTTTTAGCAAGGGAAATTGATTGAATAAAGTTTTCATCATCATCACCTTCTAACTAGTCATCTCTTTATTCAACACCTACTTTGAACGTCGCACTCTTGATCTTTTTCTCTAAGTTATCATTAATCTCCATTTAAAAAGTTAAAAGAAATCCAATCAACTCATCAACTTTCAGTTTGCCTACATCTTGGGCTTCTTCAAAGGCTATGACTTTCATATCAAACCTCTTTGTCAGAGATTTAAGAATTTTTCTAGCCCGCTTTTCTTCTGATATCTTTTCGCCAAGGGAAAAATAATTATTGCCAATGGCATAGAGACATATATTAAATTCAACAATAGTTTTCATCATTCTTTATCTTTAGATTTCCAAATTTTATTTCAGGAAGTTGAAGTCCTGACATAAAAATCTATGAGATGCCATCATGAACAGTTTCATAAGTTTTTTTTGGTATTGGTACATGTGTTGATGGTTTTGAATATATTCTTGCCAAATTCGTTGTAAATGGAATTAAGGACATGAAAATTACCAAGTGCTTCTTTGTCTTCTTCCTTTGACCGATCCTTTTCATGGTACAAGGTTTTGGTATTGTCTTCAACTATGATCTTTAGAGGAGTTCATCCATTTATGATTGCTTTCCAAGTCTTATTGTCCATAAACTCGAGAAAGACAACCATACAAGTCTTTCAATAATCATAGTTAATACCATCAATTCACAAATCCTCATTCTTTAGCATTGTCCATCTTGAACAAAAATGAGAGAAAACCATATAGCTCACCCAACCAAAATTGAATTTTGTTCTACCGACGGCAAGATGTCAAACACAATGTTGGAATAATGTGTATAACAATAAGGTTCCTTAACAAAGAAAATATATGCGTAAAATAGATAACACGAGGATTATTAACCCTGTTCGATGCAATGTCACCTACGTATTGGGGCATCAGTCTAAAGAAAGGAAATTCACTTTTAATAGTCAATAGTACACGACGATTTCATCTGAGACATAATGTCTCGCATCTTGTTGGAAAATCTTACTTAACATGTTGTCTACAAAATCTCAATCACATGTAATAACAATAAGGAAAATGTATCTATAACTAGGTACATTACCTTGATCTGTCTGGCGCTTCCCTTTTCTCCAAACATGGTCTTTAGTGTAATATAACCGTTCATATGCACTTGATCATTTGCGAATCCCACCAATGATCCTTGGAAAACTTTGAGGTTATTCAGATCTAGGCAAAGTCATTCAAAATTATCCCAGTAGAGGATTTCTGAATAGTTTCCTTGATCAATCAATGTCTTCTTAATCTCCCAATCATCACATTGTACAATTATAACCATGGGGTCATCATCATATGGGTGGATGCATGCAGTGTCCTTCTTAGAAAAGGCGGTCTTGGATTGTGGAGATTCCATCTAGCCTAAATTAGAGTCGGTGGTCGAGGCTTTGATGGTTAAGATTTGACAAGCATACCTTCTACATATGGATTTGGTCTCCCCACCCTTGACAAATCCTCTTGCGATGGTATTAAGAGTGTGGTGTATGGTTCTGTTCTCGACCCCCTTGCTTGTTTATTTTCTCTTTTTGGACCCAAAACTCCTAGAAGTATCTCTCCCTTATGAGATGGATCTATCTGGCCTTTGGGCAGAGTCTCCTTTGACATATTTATTTAGATGGTATTATTTGATCAATTTCTATATCTCCTTCTTGAGTTGATAGTAGTCATCAGTGTGGTTCACATTGACTTCGTGAAACTTGCACCATCTGCTTGGCTCAGACCCATGTCAAATGACTTGGGTGCTGGCAGTTGTGGAATGTATTGCATGTGTAGGACTTCCACTATATATGCTCACAATGGATATTCAGAGGCATGAAACTCTCTACATGTTTTGTGCTTTGTTTAAATATCTCAGATGAGCAAGGTGTAGTGGTTTTTGTGTGGTTGTTATGAGTTGTCAGGATTACTAATGGTACGCTCTTTGACATCTCAGGACTTCTTTTTGATATTTCTTTTCCTCACTTTATATATATATATATATATATATATATATATATATATATATATATATATATATATATATATATATATATATATATATATATATATATATATATAAAGTGAGGAAAACTTAGTACACTTTTATAGGAATGGGGGTACAGTTTGTTGAATGAGGATACATCACAATAATTAAACAATACAAGCTTTGAAAGATAAATTGTAAATAAAAGAATCTCGTTACGAGAAGGCCCAAGAGAAAGCCAAGGGACTCGAAGTAAAAATCAGAAATTGAACTACATAATTTAGCGCTATGCCAAACAATCGTAAAGTGATTCGTGTAGGAATCACCCTATCTGAGGTCGGTCAACAAAACTCTATGTGTTTAAGTAAATTTCAAAAGTTAAATTGAATTTTTAACTCCGAAATTGCATCGCATATGCGAAGAACTGATGGGATAATTAAATCGATTTTTTTAACAATTAAAAGCTATTAATTTAATCAATAAATAATTAATATCAATAATAAACAAAATAATAATAATAATCAATAACAATAATAGTAATGATCAATCTTAATAAATAATCAAATAATAATAATAACCCATATAATAATAATAAATAATAATGATGATAATAATAATAATTGCAATTTGTTAGTTGTAATAATAATCAATACTAACAATAATAAAAATGAAAGTAATAATAATCAATAATTAATGAATAACATATTAATGATAATAATAATAATACATACGATAATAATAATAATAATAATAATAGTAATTATTATTATAATAGTAAATAATTAATAATAATAATAATAATAATAATAATAATAATAATAATAATAAAATAGTATATTGTAAGACACGTGACAGTGGTGGTGGTTGTGTTGTTGTTGTTTCAATATGGTGTTATGGTTTTGTCGGTGGCGTTTTGAAGTGATGCGGTTGTAGGGGAAAAAATATCAATTTTTCTCTTCTTCTTCCTCGCTCACATGATGACATGTGATAATGGTGGTGGTTGTGTTGTTGTTGTTTCAATATGGTGTTATGGTTTTGTCGGTGGCGTTTTGAAGTGATGCGGTTGTGTGGTAGATTGTTGTTATGGCGGTGACAGCTTGCTAAAGGCGTCATGGTGGTTCGTTGGGAAACTAAAAAAATGAAGGAGGTGATGGTGTTTTGGTGATGATGATGAAAGTTATGTTGGTGAAGGTTAAGTTAATGAGTCGATGAAGGAGAGAGGTGGAATATAGTTGAGAGAGGAAGAAGATGGTGGGAAAGATGGCAATGATGGTGAGTACTGTTTTGAATGGTTATGTGTTGTTTGAGGGTGAAAATGGTGAGTTAAAATGGAAAGATGTTGTGGTTTTTTGGAGGATGAAATTATAAGATTGATGATGATGGAGATGGTTGTTGTTGGAAGTGTGAAAAAAGATGATGTTTTGAGTTTCAAGATGATGGTGAAGGGGGTGGTCTGATGGTTTGGAAAGAAGATGGTGGTGGTGGTTGTTTTTTTCAATGAGGATGAGAGGTAATTTGTGAGAGGATGTGAAAAAAGAATGGAAAATGGAGTCTGAGGAGAGTCCCTCTGTGTACGTTAGAGAGCGGTCCTCAAAAGATGGGGATTTGTTTTTTTTTGCTGAGATATCCATCCTTCACTGAAGGTATGCCTCTTTCTATTTCATTCAAGACTAAAAAATAAAGAAAATAAATCTCTTACTCAATGCGCCGCGTGGGATGCTATGTGTGGGTTCCTTCTGTGTGGTTCACGTGTGATCCAAGATGTGGATGGATCCAATGAAGATATTTTCCTTTTAATTCTCAGCAATAATCAATACATATATACATACGTTTTGATTAATGATTAAATAAAAATTTAAAAGTAATCACAAACAATTAACCAAATATTTTGAAGATTCAAAAGTAAATTAAATTAAATACTTAATAAGTTTTTAAATATTTTTATGATTAATTTGATAAAATTAAAAAAATTAACGGATGAAAAATGAAAAAATTCGGGGGCAAAAATGCTCGAAAAATTAAATTGAATGCACTAAAAAAATCAACGCGGAATAAACTTCTCGGAAACATACAGGTTTTGATCAAATTTTGAAAGAAAAAATGACCGGTTAAAAGGCCCAGGCTGATTGGAATGCGACCAAAAAGTAGTTGAAAAATAAAATGAGCACACCAGGTTAAACTACGCGAACCGTAGATTAATAAAACTGACGTCTACAAGCTCAAGTTTAAAATTTTCCACACGTTAATTTGACGTACATTTGAAAATTGATTCGACCGGTCTGTCTATAGATCCGAAAAATTATTTCGAGCGATATTTCAAAGGTTATACAGAATGAAACACATGTTGTGATGAATATAAAATTCAGATGTCTTAGGAATGCATTGAATTATTGTCTGAATAATCGTGAATAGACAATCAGATGCAAATGAATTGCTGTTAAATCGCTTGCTTCTAATTCCCAAACACAATCAAGACTCTACAAAAATTCTGATGATGTTAATACTCTTAATTGTCACCCTTTGAACTTCTGAAACACGATGCAATAAAAATAAGCGATGTAACGATATTGAGAAATCAAGTCTTTTGAATTCTTAATCAATAAATGACTGAATGAAAGTCATCAAGGTTAGATAAAATGTCAGAACTCCTGACTTTTCATCTAAGCCATGACGAGTGCTTTTAATTGATGAAATGCATGACGAAATGGAACGATTATGCTATGATGATGCGAGTGCAAAATTTATGATAAAATTTATGGTATGACACCCAATAATCAAATGGTTCTACTTCAAGCATGATATTTAAAGACATCTCATCTCATTTTGAGATGTTACCCATTTTGTTACATTTAGGACATGTAGACACATATAAGTTACAGTCATTAAATAGAATAGGCCACCCAAACCCACTTTGAAGTATCTTAGATTCTGTTTTCTCTCCACTATGGTGTCCCAATATGCTGAGCTATGATAATGCCATATAATGTTATCCGCTTCTTTACCTGCAACACACTTACGAAGTAACCCATAAAGACTTCTTTTAAATAAGTATGGATCATCCCACAAATAAAAATGTGTCTCTTTATATAAGTGTTTCCTTTGTTGCCAAGTGTATTCTTTTGGCACTGCATTTTTCGCCTTATAATTTTCCATCTCCGCAAACCATGATCTTTCACTAATTGCTATCAGCTGCTCGTCCAGGAAGGTCTTTGTAATACCTTGCTTATTTTTTGTAAGTTCCATATTTTCTAATCTTGAGAGGTGATATGCCACCATATTTTCTACTCATTTCTTTTCTTTAATTTCCATATCAAATTCTTGCAACATAAGCACCCACCTTCGTAATCTTGGTTTAGAATCATTCTTATTGAATAAATATTTCAAAGCTGCATGATTTGTAAAAAGAATAACCTTTGAATCAATTAAATAAAGGCAAAAAAATTCCAAAGCAAAAACTACTGCTAGCAATTCTTTTTCAGTGGTGGTGTAGTTAACTCTATTATCATTTAAAACCTTTCTGGCATAGTATATTGCATGGAAAAAATTTGTGTGCCTTTGGCCAAGTATTGTGCCAACAACATATCCACCAACAACACACATAATCTCAAAAGGATGCTCCCAATTCGGGGACACAATTACCAAAGCGATTGTCAATTTATGTTTAATGATAGAAAAATAGTGTAGGCAATCTTTATCAAAGTTGAATTTATTCTCTTTGATCAGCAGGTTACATAAGGTTTGAAATTTTTGTAGCGTCTTTAATAAATCTCCAATAAAAACTTGCATGACCTAGAAAACTCCTTACGCCTTTAACATTTGTCGGAGGTGGAAGTTTTTCTATCACTTCAATTTTTGCTTGATCAATCGATATGCCTTTAGTAGAGATTTTATGGCCAAGAATAATGTCTTCAGTTATCATAAAATGTCATTTTCCCAATTTAACACCAAGTTTGTCTCGGTACATCTCCTAAGGACATTGTTCGATTGATCAAGGCAACAATCAAATGATTTACCAAAAATAGAAAAATCATTCATGAATACCTCTATTGAGTTTTCAATCATGTCTAAAAAAATAGAAAGCATGCACCTTTAGAACGTTGTTGGTGCATTACATAGTCCGAAAGGCATCCTTGGATATGCAAAAACTCCGAATGGGCATGCGAGTCTAGTTTTCTCTTGATCAGTGGGATCTACAAAAATTTGGTTGTATCCCAAATATCCATCCAGAAAACAATAGTAGTCTTATCCGGCTAATCATTCAAGCATTTGGTCCATAAATATCAATGGGAAATGATCCTTCCATGTAGCTAGATCTAACCTGCGATAATCAATACACGTTCTCCATCTCGTAACAGTAAGAGTTGGGATTAATTCATTTTTTTATTCCGAATAAAAGTGGTGCCCTTTTTTCTGGAACTACATGCACTGGATTTACCCATGAAATATTAGAAATAGGATAAATCATACCTGCTTCAAGTAACTTAAAGACTTCTTTTCTTACCACTTATTTCATTGTTGGATTTAAGCGTCGTTGAGGTTGAACAACCAGTTTAAATTCTTCCTTCAGTTTGATTTTATGCATGCAATATGTTGGACTAATCCGCTTCAAATTAGCTACATTCCACCCTAAAGATTCTTTATTTTCTTTCAGTACTAGTAACAACTTTTCTTCTTCAATTATTAACAAAGTAATACTAATAATTGCGGGGTTCCTTGACTTAGAAAAACATATTTCAAATGCTCAGGGAGTTCTTTGAGTTCAGGTTCCATCGGTTTCTCCTCACTACTTCCTTCTAATTCTTCAAAAAAAATTATAAGCACGATCCAGCTGTGCAACTCGCAATTGTAGAACTAACTTATTTACCTCAACACCATCGTCATCTTCTCATGTTTCCTCAATAGATTGTACTAAAAAAATTCTATTAAAGATGAATGATTTTCTTCTTTTGAAACATTTTCAATCAATTCGTCAATCAAATCAATTTGGTAGCATTACAAATACTCATGATCATGTTTCATGGCTTCAAACACATTAAATATTACCTACTCTTTATTGAATCGGAGAATCGATATTCCTCTTTCCATATCAACCAAAGCTCTTCCCGTTGCAAGGAAAGGTCTTCCTAACAATAATGGTGTTTCAGCACCTTCTAGCATATCCAAAATAACAAAATCAGTGGGAAACAGTAAATCATCAACCTTCACCAATACGTCCTCCAGTACTCCATAGGGATAAGTGGCACATCGGTTGGCCAGAGTCAAAGTAATTTTCATAGGTTTTGGCTCACCCCAATTTAATTTTCCCATCATAGACAACGACATCAAATTGATGCTAGCCCATAAATCACAGAGTGTCTGGCCAATTTTAATAAACCTATAGAGCAATGAATCATGAACCTATATGGATCCGTTATCTTAAATGGTAGTTTGCATTGAATGATGGCACTACATTCCTCTATTAAAGCTACATTTTCATCATTCTTCAATTTGCATACCATTCAGAAGTTCTTTCATGAATTTAGCATATACGTACATTTGCTTCAAGGCATCACAAAATGGAAAATTGACTTATAAAGCTCTGAGCATCTCCATGAACTTTTTAAACTGTCCCACCTCCATTTCTCTTTTCAACTTCTTCTTATTCAAAGGATACGATGGTTTGATGTAATCCGTTAAATGAGGGTTTGGTTCATTGAGGATTTGGATTTGTGTTCTCCGAAAAGGTGAATCTTTATTAATGAATTTATCAAGTGTTTACCCCTTCTCAAGAGTTTCACTAGAAACCTCGTCTTCTGTTGAATTGGATTTTGGTTCCTCATCTTTCTCATTGCTTTTTTCCACTATTTGTTTTTGTTTGCTTCTGCTAGGAGCTAAGGGAATCACGTGGTTCCTTAATTCTATGGAGTCACAGTCCCCCATTTCATTTGCTAATGATATGAATTACTGGAATAAGTTAGACATTTGCCCTTCCAGTATTTTCATTGACTCCTCATGTTTTTTGTTCAACGAGTTTTGTAACATGTTAACATCCAAGAATTTGCTTTGTATTGTCAACATAAGTTGAGCCAATGTTTCTTCCAACGATGAGATCTTGAATTCTTTCTTTGTTTGTGTTGCTCTTAGATTGGAATTCATAGTTACAACTTGTACTTCTCCCCTAAGTTATTCTTCAGCATAATCACCTGCAAAATGTTCTTCCCCACAATTATCACATAATAAAAATACTACCTCATTTGATGATTCATGTGTTGTACTTTCTATATTCAACTTTTGATTTAGTACTTTCAACTTTGTGAGAAGCTCCTCGTATCATACTAAAGTCAACTCACTATGATATATATTCTTTGTTTCTGCCCGGTTAAACTCTCTGGTATTTAAAAAGTTGTATTCATTTAGACTCATCTTTTCTATTAGCTCTTTTACCCGCGATTCAGTCAGTTTTCTTATTATACCTCTCACGGGTGCATCTAAAAACATTCGAACTTGCGTTTGGAGACCCTTCACAAAATTATGCATTTGTTCTATATTGTTCATACTGTGATTAGGGCATATGTGTAACAATAATTTAAACCTCTCCCAAGAATTGTAAAGATATTCAATCTCTTGTTGTTCAAAATGTGTAATTTTAGCTTTCATCTCCGTGAACTGGGCTATAGTGAATAATCTTTCCAAAAATTTGTCTTCTAAATCTCTCCAAGTTCTAATTACTCCATTTGGAAGACTTAATAACCAATCCTTTTCTCTCCCCACCAAAGAGAAGCTGAACAATTTCAGTTTAACCCTATCTTCTATAATATCCTCTGGTTGACACATTGATGTTGTCTCATGGAACCTTGCTAGATATTCCCATGGGTCACTGGTTGTCTTTTCGTCAAATGGTTTATCCCTTAAATCTGAAAGCATGGAGAATTTGATGTTGAAACTTATGGGATTAGCTGGAGTAAACCCCATAGAAACCTGTGATGTGTAAGTAGGCCGATAGTAGTCCCTCATAGTTTGTACTCGTGGTTCTGCCATGGTAAACTTTTCAACACTTGTGCTCTGCACTTCACCAACAAGAACAAATACCCACATCAATTTTTCTCAAAAATAGAAAGCAATAAAAAATAATTTAAATAAATGTTGTAAAAGTAGAAAAGAATATAACACGTTGCACAAACTCGGCTTGTTGAAATAACAATAATCCCTGACAACAACGCCAATAACTTGATGACTTCTCAGCGAATATACCTAAAGTGTTGCAGTAATAAAATATTGAATCCACCAGGACTACTTTTTAAAAAAAATGTGTGCAATGTATAGAAAATAGTAAAAAAGGAGTTTTGGGGTTTACAATGCGAAAAATAAATAAGTATTTAAACAGAATTACGAAAGCGGCTAGGTTATGTTTAGAATCCCACGTTTATCTATTGTTGATGTTTTATACCTAATATGAATGATATTATCACTATAACCCCACAGTGAATTAAAAAAACCACTATAACTGATCCCTCGCGAAATAACTCACTAAATCACTACTCTGAGCTTCCTATCCCTAGTCCACTAGCGTAAGCAGGATTAAGCGATGCACAAAATGTTAATTCCTTGTGCCACTACTCGAAGTTTCCTATTCCTATTCAACCAACGTAAGTACAACAATTGCCATAGGTCCAACGTATAGACTAATGGTCAGTATTCCATATGTTCCCAAAATCAATTTAAAAGAGTATCTCATATAAAAAAACATTAAGAAAAATAAGCAATTGAATAGGGTTATAGATCAAAAGGTTCATACAAAATCAAATCAATATATTACCCAACAATAGTGAAATAAGTTCATCATAACATAACCTAACTAGAGGAGTTTAACTACTCATAATTCATATTACAATACCAAAAACAATGAGAATAGCATGTGAATTCCCTTGAAGTAATAGCCTCCAATGGCTTCCAATGCCCCCAGAATCACCTTTAATGTTGTCAAAATTGTGTTTTGCTCTCTAAAATTCGCAACCCTTGCAAAAGTGCAGAATTTCCCCTTACAAAGAGCTCAGAATGGATCATACGCGTAAAAAAAAGCCCAGAAAAAGGATTCATCGTGTGCGTGATGATTTGCATCGCGTGCATGATGCAGCCTTTATGTCACTATCGCACGTACGATGTTGCGCATAATTTTTCTAGTGACTGTACTCTTTTGCTCCCTTTTTCACCTGAATTTCCATCAAGTCCAATTTCTTCACACTCATAGCTATTTTTTCCTTATTCTTTGGTCTTTGTTCTTCATTTTAGCTCATCTTTTACTTGTTTTTATCCAATTCTTCGACTAAATTCATGCAATGACGGACTGTCGTCAGGAGGCCATTACAATAGAGAGAATTGCAACAAAATTTATCTAATTTTGGTCTATTGGGATACTCTATTTAAATATTCTTATGAGCATATCCAAAAATATGACAACTGTAAAAAACAAGAGGAATTTCAAAAAGGAACTAAATTCCATTACACAACATGCTTAAAGTGTAAGTTTTTTATTGTTAAGGAATCAATGCATAATTAGTAACCAAGTCACTTAAGTTAATTTAATATTCCGCTTTAGTCCATTAACTAAAAAAATTTACAAGTTAGTCCCTTAACTTCACTTTTGTTATCCTATTTGGTCCCTCCGTCAATTTCTGGCAAAAAAACGTCAAGTTCTGGTGACATGGCATGATAGCAAGATCATTGGTACAAATCTGACTCAGCATATATAGTTAAAATTGATACACTATTTGAATTGTAAAAAAAAAATGCTCACAATTTAAACAGTGTATAAGTTTTTAACTATATATTTTGACTCAGATTTGTACCAATGACCTTGTTTTCATGCCACGTCACTAGAACTTAACGTTTTTTTGTAAAAAAAATTATGGAAGGGACTAAATAGGATAACATAAGTGAAGTTAAGGAACTAATTTGTAATATTTTTTAGTTAAGAGACTAAAGCGGAACATTAAATTAAGTTAAGGGACTAAAACATGTATTAAGTCGGGAATTAACTTTGTTGGGCCATTTCTCTCTTCATACTGCAATAATTATTTCTTGGTGGCAGTTGATTATGTTTCAAAACCGGTTGAATAAATTAGAGCACCTAAGATTAATGGCAAGACAATAGTGAAATTTCTCAAGAATTTTTTTCTCATTTTGGAATGCCTCGAGTACTCGTTAATGATTAAGGATGACACTTATGCAACACTCATCTTGTCAAAGCTCTTGACCACGATGCGGTTCCACATAAAGTAACATTTCCTTATCACTCTAAACTAATGGAAAGGCTGAGGTATCCAGCAAAGAAATAAAAAATAACCTAGAAAAGACAATATCCACCTTACGCAAAGATTAGTTGATAAAGCTTGATTAAGCAATGTAGGCATATATGACATCATTCAAACCCCATATTGGCCTCACACCTTTCTCATATGATTGATGGTAAATAATTCCATCTTCCAATAGAGTTGGAACATAAAGCATATTGGACAATTAAATTCTTAAATTTTGATAGGTCAAGCAGGGCAAAAGAGAAAAATGCAGCTACACGAATTGGAAGAAATAAGATGTCTAGCATATGAATCTTCTGGGTTGTATAAATAAAAATTCAAGAACTATCATGACCAAAAAATCATCAAATGATACCTCATACCATATTAAATGGTATTGTTTTATAATTTTAGATTAAATTTGTTTATGGGAAAATTAAAATCAAAATGGCCGATCCAATCAAAATCAAAGGAGGTTAGACCATATGGTGCAATGGAATTAGAAAACAATGTCTCAAAAGAATTTTGAATTATAAACGACCGAAGATTGAAGACATATCTGAGTGGTGAGATGGACAAAAACACCACTAACATCTCGTTAAGGTAACCTTGAAGAAAATAAGGTGTCGAACTAATGTTGTTAAACAAAACACTTATTGGAAGAAGACCTAATTTTCTAGCTTTAGATTTACTCTTGTACAAATTGTATTCTTTTGAAATAAAAAAGGAAAACACGGGTTTTAGAATTCTGCAGAAATTTATCTCGATGATCGCATTTACTCACTAAGCGAAGCTTCACACTTAATCAGTTTTTTTATTTAAATTGCACGCCCATCAGATCATTAATGTCGTTAAGAATAGTATTCAGGTCACATATGTAGATTATTGATACTAATCCCTATAGTCACATGATAATAGCCTGAGGATAGATCAAATTTTACCCGAGGGGGTGAATGATGCTACAAGAAGTAGAAAGTGAAGAAGATAATATCTAAAGTTTACCAAAATTTGTGACATTTACTTTACTATTTACTTTTAGTTATTTAATTGCTTTACATCAGCATGTTCAAGTTCTAATGCATGAGCTATTCTCTAGATAATTTGAAATTTTATGATTTTGAGGTATTTTGGTTAATAAACACAGTGGGATTGAAACAAGTCTCATATGATTCAATGATTGTACAAATTAGAAGCATATATATTCAAAATTTTAGGGTTATGACAAAATCAGAACAAATTGTATGATTAAAGGTTTTTTTAAACGCTTCATTCAAAATTTATTTTTGTGATTATTTATAAATGATATTATCAACATGATTAAAGTTATATTTCACTTTCTTGGTGAAATCATGTTGATTAAAAATCAGAATCATTACAAAACCTAGCTAGTGAATTGTGTGAAACCCCATGCTTTACATACATATATTGAGAGTAGACATGCATATTACTCTATCGATTTTGCATATTTCTTGTTGATACTTGATGTGTATGAAGTCATGGAAATGATCAAGACAGTGATTCTTTATTGAGTGAAAACTACTTGACCAAATAAAGCATATCTAGTGAAAAATTGATCCTTTGATAAATCCCTTTGAGCTAAAATGTGAAAAAAAATGTTTTTGAAATATTATAGTTGACTAGTGCATTTTAATGCACACTCTTTTAATATTGCACTAAGACAATTTTTTACACTCTCTTATTATTTATATTATTTTTAGTGTGTTTTCTAATTTTAATTTAATTTTGCTCTTATATTATTTTCGTCATTTATTTTCTGAATAAGCAGTAATTTTACACTTTCTCATTGTGAAGATCATAACTTGAGCTATGAAATTCCGTTTGACGCGTTCTATATACATTGAAAAGCTAAGAGGGAGATCTACAAGTTTCATGTTGAGCCTATAAGCCAATTTGGAATGAAGAAGGGGCAATTTATTTGATTTCATTCCAAACTTAAGAAAATAATTAGTTTGTTGGGTCAAATGTATGTTTTTTGGGTCGGGCATTCTTAGAGCCTGATTTCTTGTACTATTTAAACTAAAAACCAGTACTACTGCTAGGTATTGAGTTTTCATGAAATAAGAAAATACGACTATGAGTTATATGGAGAACTAATCACCTAAGCTTAATCTATTATTCGTGTTGCCACCAAAACTTTGAGGTTTTTATAATTTCCAATCCAACTTCAATTCATTTTCAACTGTGTTTTGTATATCTTGCATGCTTAATTAAAGTTATATAGAATGTGTTAATTTATTTTGATTGATATTTGTTCTTTAACTATAATCGCGTTTAGCGTAGCTTTTTTATTAGTTCGCGCAATCTTTGACCGTTTGCTTGATTCGGAAAACAATGACATAAATCATATATTATCAATTGCGCTTGTTTGATTGATGTTGTAATTGAAAAGGGAATAACATCCCCTTAGGGTTTTAAAATTATAATAATCTATGATAAGTTGGAAATTGAAACAGTAGATTAGCTTGTTAATCTTATTTGTAATCAAATTCTTTTAATCATAATCTTAATCTAAAATCTAAATCCCCCATTTATTTCAATTAGTTGGTTAAAATAATCAAGAGTCCTTGGAATATGACTCAAGTGTCGTTGCCTTATACTACCCTTTAGTAACTCGTTTTTTACCCATGTGTGGCAGTGGATCAATAATCCTTATCCATTGAAAAGAAAAACAATGTTAATCCCCTTGTCTAAAGGACATGAGAGCACAAATTTCAAGAGTATCATAATATGCAAGTTGGAGAGAAGGTTATTTGAAACAAGAAAAAACCAAGTATGTTGACGATGGTGATCAAAAGATAAAGAAAAACATACTTTCCAAAACAACAAAGAATCAAAATGAAAAAGAAAAAGAAAAGAAAAAAATCTCAAAGAAAATAGAAAAGTAAATCACTAAAGGAAGTTATAACTGGAAAAAGAAAAAGAATGCTTGAAACAAATGGAAATAAATGAACCTATGCTCTCTTATCTTCAAGGCAATTTTGAATCCCAAGAAAAACCAGTATTATTTTTGTAGCACAACCATATTACAAACCGAATAAAAACCTTAGTGGTCCATGATTTATTGTATATTTTGTGATATTACTTAGATGAGATACAAAATTGATATGTAGTGCATGCATTGTCTAAAAATGAGAGAAACACTACCCAATTGAGTTATATGCAATGAGATTACAATTCTAATGAAAATTGACTGTTGATCTAAACTACTATTGAAATCATACATTGGTTAAACAAGGTTTTCATCGTCATGCTATGATTTACGAACGATTGTGAAATTGATTTTTAATTTGTATAAATGTATCATGTCAAATTACAATGATTTCTTCCAAAGTTTATAATTAATTCATAAACCATAAATAAAGTATGCATGGTTGGGTTATTAGAACCATTTGGGATTTGTATGACTTTTGTTTGAGGAAAAAATGATAAGTTGGGGAGAGTTAATCAGTGCCAAAATTACTTGTTTCATATAAATATTTATTAACTTACATAACAAGAAATCAAATGACCTCCACCCTAATTTGTCATAAAAATGAGATAAAACATATGTGTAAACATTTTGACTATGATATTTGTAGCGGGGTATTCGTTACCATTAGAGATATTGACTAAATCCAAGATAAACCATACAAGTCGAGTCGCCACCGCACTTCTATTTATCCAAAGGAATGGTTAGAAAGCGAACAAAAACCTAAAAGTTTTATCGAATCAAGAACTAGTAAAAATGTCAGAGATCTGGGTAAGGGGGTTGGTTATACAATGGGAAGGTGTTAGGCACCCAAAACATCCTAGGTACTCCTAGGGAGCCCTTTTCACATTTGTTGTAAGGTTGTTTTTTTTTTTTGAAAATTTATTTTTGCAAACATGATTGAAGGGATGAGAAAAGCGTGTATGTTATCGAATGTACTACTTACTAAAAGAAGGGTCAAAAGAAAATGACTCGCACGGATGTCGCATCCACTGCATACGTATCTCATATGAATCTGAGAATCGGAGTCTTCGTAGCTCGGCTACCTAGGGGTTAAGGGGAAGTGTGCTCGCTAAGACATCACGTCTTATGCCTATGTATCTCATCGGGGATGAAAATCAGAGCAAAACGTAGTTCGGCCAACTACGGGTTAAGGGTTTGTGTTTTCCAATTGACCCATATGGATTTAGTTTCACCTTATAAACCCATATGACACTGATGGATTTCTTGTTCTTTGGAAGCTTAGTCAACTCATAAGTCTTGTTTCTCTCTATAGCCTTAAGTTCTTCTTTCATAGCCTTTATCCAAACTTTCTCCTTGAGAGCTTCATCAGTACTTACTGGTTCAGAGCCTACCAATATAACATACTGAATGACTTCTCCTTCATAATTTATCTCAATATCTTGCAACATGTCAAACTCTGAAAGTCTACTTAGTATTTGTTTGATTCTTTGTGGTCTTTAAACTTGTTCAGAATCTTCTTCAGATGCTGGAACAATATCATATGTTGGACTACCTTTGAGGCATGATTACCACCAGAGTCTAGATCATCATCAGAATCTGGATCAGAATCAGATTTACCTTCAGAGTCAGACTCACCTTAAGAATCTTCTTTAGCCTCATAGTCGCTTTCAGACTCTGACTCATATTCAGACTCAAAATCTACTTCAAAGGCATATTCTTCTACAGGGTATGAGACATCTTCAGAAGTTAACTCGGGTGTTAACACTGCACCAGAGTCGGATTGAGGCTTGTTCCAATCCCATGCTTCTAATCCCTTCATAATGAATTTTTTGCTGAATTCAACTTTGTTAGTGACAGGGCAGTAAAGCTTATAAGAACATGTACCATGGTACAATACAAGCAACATGACTCTGCTTCTATCATCCAACTTCCTTCTTTTAGCATCTGGGACATGTTTATAGCAAACATAACCAAACACCTTTAGATGGCTTACACTTTGCTTATCTCCAGTCCACTTCTCAAAAGGAACAATTTCCAGCAGCTTCTTAGTCAGACACCTATTGAGCACATATGATGTAGTGGCAACAACTTCTCCCTACAAGGTGTGAGGTAGCTTCTTCTCGTTCAACATGTTTCTTGTCATATCAAGAAAAGTTTTGTTTCTTCTTTCAGCAAGACCATTATGTTGAGAAGTGTATGGAGCAGTAACCTCATGCTCAATTCCATTCTCCTCACAGAACCTTTTGAACTCTGTAGAGTTGTACTCACCTCCACCATCAGTTCTGAGAATTTTCAACTTCTGACCACTCTGTTTTTCAGCCTTCACCTTGAACTTATGAAACTCAGCAAAGACCTCATGCTTAAACTTGGTGAGTATTACCCATGTCATTCTTGTGAACTCGTCCACAAATAACACAAAATACTTGTTTCCTCCAAGTGAAGGTACTTCAAATGGTCCACATACATCAGAATTCACTACTCACAAAGAATGTTTTTCTCTTGGAGTTACTTATGATACAAATGGAAATCTAGGTTGCTTACCTTTCATGTATATCTCACATGACTTCTTAGGCTTCACAATCTTAGGAATGCCATGTACTAGCTTCTTAGAACTCATATTCCCTATGTTTCTGAAGTTCAGATGCCCCAATCTCTTGTGCCAGAGCTCACTATCACCTTCTGCACTAGGGCACTTAGTTTCAGTTGTTTCCACATTCACCTTGAATGTTCTGTTATTTCCCTGTTCAGACTGCATAATCAGCTTTTGATCAGAATCATATAACTTCCAGAGATTTTCCTTCATAGTAAATGAGAAACCTTTCTCAATTAGCTGACCTACACTAATCAGATTATTTTTCATGCCAAGAACATACCAAACATCCTTGATCAGAATAATTTTTTCATTCTTCACTTTGACCTTGACATTTCCCATTCCTTAAGCCTTCAAATACTTGCCATCAACACATTTGATTTTTGTCCTGTTTCTAGAGTCAAAGTTAATCAACCATTGCTTGTTTCCAATTAGGTGATTAGAGCATCTATTGTCCATATACCACCGGTCTACTAAATATACACCATCATATTCAAAAGCCATCAATACCACATGTTCATCATCAGAATCTCCTATGTATATGTTTTCTTCTTCTGATTTTCTTTCCTTGTTTGACCAACAGTCAGCAACAAAGTGACCAAACTTCTTACAATAGTAGCATTGAACCTTTTTCTTGTCAAACTTCTCCTTCCTTTCTGATGCTTCTTCTTATCAGAATTAAAGACTTCTGACTTCTGATAACCACCATGTCTCTTCTTGGCCTCAGTTAGACGCAACTTTTGTGCCTCTAGACTGCTTTGTAGCTCTTCAATACTCATGGGTCTCAGATCCTTAGAATGTTCAATTGCTACAACAATGTAATCAAATTGAGGAGTAAGAGATATCATTACCTTTTCAATGATTACTTATTCAGAAAGAGTCTCTCCATAAAATTTCATCTTACTTGTGATCAGAATCACTCTGGAGATGCAATCTGGTATCTTCTGAGTGTTCTTCATGTTGAGATTCTCGTACTTCTTACACAGAGATTGAAGATTCACCTTCTTCACGGATGCATCACATCCATAACAATGTACCAATATATCCCATGCAACCTTCACCATCATCGAGTAAACAATCTTGTCACACACATTCACATTCACACACTGGTGGATGTAGAACATAGTATCGTACCTCGAAAAATGAGAAAACAACGCTCGTAGAGTGAAATCGCACGCTCGCGGGATGGACTAAATAGAGTCGCCGTCGAACTTTATTTATTCCTAAAAAGGAAATGGAAAATATCGATAAAACCCCAAAAAGAACGACAATGATTATGGTCGTCGTAACCAAATCAGGGTTCAGGTGTTGATTACGCAAGGGAAAGGTATTGGTGCCCCTCACATCCATTGTACTCAACGAGAATCATTTGGTTATTTGTGCGCATTAGTATTAGCTTAAAAATTTTAGGCTTCTCGAGTTATTAAGAAGAAAAGAATGGCACTAAAAGGTTTATTTTTTATTAAAGTGCGAAAAATAAAAGAGAAAATGTTTTTGAATTTTTTATTAATGTGTCTGACAAGATTTCAAAATCTTGCTCCTACGTATCTTCGGGTGTGATAGAAAACCCAAGCCTACGTAGTTTTGGATAGAAAATGTTTCTTTGTTGGTCGATTTTAGTGAAATTTACTTTATGTCAATCGACATAAAAACATTGTTTCCTACCCAAAATAATTGGAGAAGGGAACGTTCGCATAACGGCCGAATGGATTTACAAATCAACATTCGCGGGAAACATCGCTAGCTTGCTCACATGTTCAAGTGAATGAAACATTATTTTTGCGTCATCTCAAGACAAAATACCTTTCGTTTAAGAAAAGTGTTTAAGGATCAATCGCGCGGCGACGAGAAAAGAGTTTGATTGGGTTGAAATATTTTTGGATGATGAGAGAGTTCGGAAGGGAGAGAACTACATCTCGTTTCCTAACTCTCGGGAGCTCGTGGACTACACCCTGTTCCTTTTTCATTTTATTTGCAAAAGGGTTTTTACATTCTTAGATGTTTTGAAATTTGATTTGAGAAAGCGCACTCGATGCTAGTCGAGGTTTACTAAGCGTTGTGGAATTGATTTAAGGATGATGAGTGTTTGGATTGACGAGAACTACATCTTGGATCCTAACTCTCATGAGCTCATGGACTAAACCTCGTTCCTTTCATCCATTTTATTGAAAAGTGTTAAATAGTGGTTAGGTTTTTTTTATTTTTGATTAGAAAATCACTTGACTTTGGATCAAGCATTTGATTAGCGATGGAAAAAGGTTTGATCAAAATGGTTGGAGAGTTTGAAAATGGCTAAAGATGAAAAATTTGAGAAGTTGGGAGAGGTAGAAATGGAATGAGATGAAAGGTATGAAGTGGTGGTCTTTAAGAAAAATACTCAACATAGGATCAGGTTTTTATTTTTGTTTTTTTAAAAGGATTGATTTTACTCTTGTGTTAGAAACTTCCTAAACAAAAAGCAATAAAGAATAAGTCGATAAATTATTATATGTCATGGGAATGGGGGTATGTTTTATCGAATGAGGATATGATAATAAAGCGATTAAAGCAAACACAATCAAGAAAACGCAAGAAAATAAGTGTATCTGAACAAACGGATCTCATTATAAGGAGACCCAAGAGTAAGTCAAAAGATAGGAGATAGTGACACACACGACATATGCACAACACATTTTCATCTTAATTAAATCGAAAGAAGTAAAACAAAAATGAAACATGCACGAATCAAGATCATGATGCGAGGATGTGAATAAATGTCACATAATGCAAGAACGTGCAAAGCAACCGAAAGTAGAGTTCAAGTTCGATTTAAACGCAACGACGTTGGATCGTTGTATGTTATCATGAATCGAAATAATTGCTAACATGAAACATATCATTACAAGATGGAATGGAATGGAAATGAACTCATACACTCAACAGATGAAATTGTAAAGTAAGGCTTAATTCACACAATGACAAAGCAAACGATATCAAACTGCGATTAAGTAAATCTCACAATCGTCATTAAAAAACGAAACGTAAAGAAATGCATGCAAAACCTTAAGTAATATGATCAAAGTCGGTTTATGTGTATCAATAACAAATGAAATTTCGTATGCAAGGGTCATAGCGCAACAAAAATATCTATCAATGTATCGAAATTCCAGTAGCTAACAACATGAAATTGTCGAATCCGCTATTCAAAAATTCAACTTTACGAAATAGAATTAAACAACAGCAACCCAATATGATTTACAATATTTGGGGCAATACTATAAAATCATCAAAAATATCATAATCGAAATAAAAACGAAAGAATTATCATACTCATCATAAATGCGAGACACCAAGGGGTGTTAATAACATGAGCCAAATGGGCTCAATTTAAGTGTCACCATTTTATCCTAATAAAAAAAAATTGACTAATAAAAAAAACCAATAATATTTTTTTTTTACTAATTAACAAAAAATTTAAAAACATGGACAATGATAGAATAACAAGCAAAACAGAGTAATAGAAATTTCTAAAACAACACACACATGATCAAACAAAAAACGTGTCCATCATAAACAAAAGCACTGTTCATCCGCTTTTAAAAAATGCAATGCAAAAATATAACTACACACATCCAAACATCAAAACCATACACAAGGCAGCGAAATCAAATCAATATATATCAACAACATATTCAATCAAAAATCAAATTGAATGTTACAGAATCACTTGTATTGCGGTTGTCGGAATCGATCAAGAATTTTGAAGTTGTCGCTACTTTTTCATTTTTCTCGACATGAATAATGGAAGTAAGATCCGATGGGAAGCGCTTGTTGGTGTTGCTACGATATTGTTGTCGTTGTTGTTCAAGTGTGGCTCTAAGGTGATGATGAAATCGTACATTGTTACAGTGCTACTGCAAAGGATTATGTTTGAGTTGTGAGAAAGAGCTTGTGTTCGTGAGATTATGGTGGTTGGGTTAAGTGATGGCGATGGAAGTTGTTTGAATCAAAAGGTGGAGAAGATGATTTGAGGGGTTGATGAAGGTGATATTTTTGGTGATGAGTTTGATGGTGATGTAGTTTTTCACGGTGGTTATGTGAATCACGATGGTCGTTGGTGGTTAACATAGGGAGATGACAGTGAGATTTGAGGTGTTGTTTTATGTTGTTGTTGGTGAGGAGAAAAGGTTGTTGGAAATAGACCCTTTTGTGTTTAAGAAAAATGTGTGGGAATATTAGAGGCTTGAATAGAAACTTGATATGTAGGAGAATTGTTTATGGAAGAGAGAACTTTGTGTTTTTGCTTGATTCAAAAATATTGGATTACATCTCTATTTATAGTACTCTAAGGAGAACTCTATACACATTAATTCTAGAGAGTTCTCAACTCTAGATATTCAAAGAGTATTCTAGAAAATATTACAATCTTAAGAAATATCTAGATACTCTAAATACTACAAGACTTTTCTAGAAACATTATCCAATATAAACTAAGCCCAAATAACTAAGTCCAAAATCAAATAATAAAATTAGGCCCAAATCAAGTTTAATATTTCAACATCCCCCCTTAAACTTGATTTGTGACTCCAAGCATATTCCTTAGCTTCACGAAAGTTTCCAATTTGAGTGGCTTGGTGAAAATGTCGGCAGCTTGATCTCTAGATATCACATACTTCAATTTCACCTTGTACACCCATCTTATTCCGATTTCTTTATGTCCTCGTGGAAGTGTAGTAAGTTCCCATGTATCATTCTTCGTGATTTACTTAACTTCTTCTTCCACGACGTCTCTCCATTTTACGTTTTCAACTGCTTCTTGATAGCTTAGAGGCTCGCAATTACCTAAAAGACAAAAAAGGTTAATGTCATTTATGTTTTCGGTTACCTCATAAATCTCTTCAATACTTCTTAGTCGTGGTGTCCTCTCACTTGAGCTTGTTTCATCCAACCTTGGTATCGGTAAGGCCGGTGGTGTAATATTTTCCTCTATCATTGGTGGTTCCATCTCGTCTTCTTCTTCAAAGTAAGGAAGAAAATCGTACTTGTCTTCTTGAACACTCCAATCCCAACAATCTTCTTATTCGAACTCCACGTCACGACTTATGACGATCTTTCCACTATTTGGATTATAGAGCTTGTACCTTTTGGAGCTTGAGTCGTAACCGACGAATACATACTTCTCACTTTTATCATCGAGCTTTGTTCTCCTTTCATCAGGAACGTAAGTATAGGCAATGCTTCCAAACACTTTGAGGTGAGAGATCCCAGGCTTCCTTCCACTTCATGCTTCTTGTGGTGTCTTCTCATGCACGCTTCTTGTTGGGGAACGATTTGTCAGATAAACCGCACATGCCACTGCTTCGGCCCAAAACTCTCTCGGCATCTTCTTTCTCTTAAGCATGCTTCGCACCATGTTAAGTATGGTCCGATTATTTTTCTCTGCTACTCCATTTTGTTGTGGTGATCTTGGCACTGTTAGTGGGCGGCGGATTCCATGGTCTTCACAATATTTTTGGAACTTATTTGAAATGAACTCTCCTCCTCGGTCAGATCTCATGACCTTAATGGAAAGACCACTTTCTTTCTCCACGAGAGCTTTGAACTTCTTAAAGTTTTCAAACACTTCTGACTTCTCCTTCAATAAATAAACCCATGTTTTTCTAGAATAATCAATAATAAAGAGGAGAAAGTATTTACTCTTACCAAAAGAGTTTGGATTGATTGGTCCACAGACATCAGTGTGTATGAGCTCTAGCGGTTTTGTCGCTCTTGACGTTGATTCCTTTGCAAAGCTTTTCCGGAATTGCTTCCCAACTAGACATCCTTCACATAGTTGGTCTGGGTGGTTTATACTAGGCAAACCTCTCACCATTTCCTTCTTTGACAAACATTTTAGACTATCGAAGTTGAGATGTTTGAATCGTAGATGCCATAGCCACGAAGAGTCGGTATAACAAGTCTTTAGACACTTTGCAACATCATTTTGAATGTTCAAGAGGAACATTCTATTATTTGACATAGGCACCTTAGCAATCAAGTTATGTCTACAATCTCTTAAGAAAAGACTATGTTTATTCAAGTGGATGTCATAGCCTTTCTCTAATAATTGTCCCAAGCTCAAAATATTATTCTTAATGTTAGGAACATAATAGACATTGGATATGAATTGATGACTCCCATTCTTTAAGCGTATAAGAATTTTACCTTTGCCTTTGACCAGTATCTTTGAGTCATCTCCAAATGAGACATTTCCAGTTGTCGCTTCATTGATCTCTACGAACATGCTTCGATCGCCACACATGTGATTGCTTGCGCCGGTGTCGAGGTACCATTTGTTTCTTTTCTCTTCAACTTGGTTTTGGCACGCGAGCAACAAAGTTTCTTCTTCTATGTCTTTTTCTTCTACAAAGTTAGCTTTCTCCACAACTTTCTTCGAGAATCTACACTCAGATGCATAGTGACCGATCTTGTTGCAGTTGAAGCACTTGATTTGTGATTTATCACACCTCGACCATGAATTTCCTCTTCCACAACCTCTTGTTGCTTGTGGATTCCAACTTCTTTCTCCATTGTTAGAGTAGTTATTGTAACTGCCTCTTCCTTCTCCTCCATGTCCTCGTCCACGCCCACGATCTTGGCCACGACCTCGTCCTCTTTGTCTCTTGTAATTCGCATAATTTGCTTCCTTTATGTTGAGTTGTAGTAGTTTTTCCATAGCCTCCTTTTGTTTAATTTTTCTCTTTTGTTTTTCTTCGTATGCTTGTAAGGAACCCATGAGTTGCTCAATAGTCATGGTCTTTAAAACCTTGTTTTCTTCAATGTTGGTAACAATGAAGTCAAAACTTGGATTTAAAGTGCGAAGTATTTTCTCCATGACTTTTACCTCATCAACATCTTCACCATTTCTTTTAAGTTGATTGACTACGGCCAATACTCGAGAAAAATAATCAGAAATTGACTCGAACTCTTCCATAAATAAACATTCAAAATCACCTCTAAGAGTTTGAAGACGAATCTTTTTCACCTGTTCCACTCCTTTGTTGCAAGTTTGAAGTTTGTCTCATGCTTCTTTGGTCGTCGTTGCGTTGGAGATCTTCTCAAATGTATCTTCATCCACCGATTGATAAATGAGGAAGAGAGTTTTCTTGCCTCTCTTTCTTGACTCCCTCAATGTCTCCTTTACACCTTGGCTTAGCGAGACTTCATCTTGCTCATTGAAGCCCTTCTCAACGATATCCCACACATCTTGAGCTCCTAGTAGCGCTTTCATCTTGATACTCCAATTGTCATAGTTGTTCTTTGTGAGCATCGGCATTTGAAAAGGGAAACCTCCATTCACCATTTTTTAGGACCTTGAAGCTCTGATATCACTTTGTTAGAAATGGACCCTTTTGTGTTTAAGAAAAATGTGTGGGAATATTCGAGGCTTGAATAGAAACTTGATAGGTAGGAGAATTATTTATGGAAGAGAGAATTTTATATTTTTTGCTTGATCCAAAAGTGTAAGATTACATCTCTATTTATAGTACTCTAAGGAGAACTCTAGACACACTAATTCTAGAGAGTTCTCAAATCTAGATATTCAAAGAGTATTCTAGAAAATATTACAATCTTAAGAAATATATAGATACTCTAAATACTACAAGACTTTTCTAGAAACGTTACCCAATATAAACTAAGCCCAAATAACTAAGTCCAAAATCAAATAATAAAATTAGGCTCAAATCAAGTTTAATATTTCAACAAAGGTTGGTTCGAAGGTGGCTATGGAAGAGGGCGATGAGTATGCGGTGTTTGAAGGTTATTTGGGAAGTTGTTATGGAAGTCCGAAGGTGGTTCAAAGGCGGTTCTATGGTGGTTGTATGGGAGGAAAGGTGGTGGTTTCCGTTGAAAAACGGTGGTGATAGTTGGTGGTTTTTGGAATGTTGCAATGTGAGTGTTCGAAGGCGATTATATAGAGGTGTTGGATGGAGAAAATGGAAGGTTGATGGTGGCGATTAAGCACGAAAGACGGGGGAGTATGAGGTGAGGAGGATGCAGGGAAAAAAGAAACTCAAGCATACCTTTTTTCTTTCTTTCTGAAAACGAGATCGTGAAAACTTGCAACGTCCCCCTCTCTCCAAACGTGATCCTTTCCCTTTTATATTATTTGGAAAATTTCCTCCACCAACCACATCATGCCACATTTCTGTTCAATTGGAAGGAAATATTAGATCTCCTCTTGACAACTATTGGAGTGCATCATTTGAGAACAAAATCACTCGACGTCTCAATTTTTGGATAGGCTCCTAATGATGTGGTGCCAAGTGTCACATTTTTATTGGCAATTTAAAAATTCTGATTTTTTAAAACTTTTTATTAGTTATTTTTGAATTATAAAAATAATTAAATTAAAAAAAATACACAACATAAATTCAAATTAAATGATTCATTAATTCTAATTAATTATGTTGATTATTTTGACTAAAATAAATAAATAAAAGAATAAAAAATAAATAAAAATTTAGCGGAAAAGTGTTTGAAAAATTAAAATGAATGTACCACAATGATCGACGTGAAATAAATTTCTCGAAAACATATAGGTTTTGATCAAATTTTGAAGTAAAAAATGCTCAGTTAAAAAATTTAGACGGATCAAAATGCGACAGAAAAAATGATTAAAAAAATAAAACGAGCACATTAGGTTAAATTACGTGAAACATAGATTAATAAAATTTATATCTTCAAGCTCGGTCTTGAAAATTTTCACCCATTAATTTTATACATTTGAAAATTGATTCAACCGATTTGTCTGTAGATCCAAAAAATATATTTGAGTGACATTCTAAGCATTATGCGACATGAAATGCAGGATATGTTATGTAGATAATGCTATGATGAATGTATTGATTAAACGATCCAGGGTTAAATTTGGGGTGTGACACATGGTTTTCTGATCTTTCTTCCTCAATTCTCAAAACGTGTTCCTTTGTGCTTCAGTTGCATCTGTTGCAACCACTGCATAACCGTCATTGGCGAGATCAAGAACATCTTAAGCGCCAAACAACACACGCATTTGAAGCATCCAACGATTCCAGTTATTTCCATCAAATACTGGAAGCTTCGTATTCAAGCTACCGTTTTCATCGTTCATCTTCGATCTTGTGCAAGAATTCACTCAGATCTCACCAAACACTCATGTTTCTCAATCCCGCAAAATTAGAAAATGTGATTTTGTTACTATTTCGATCGTAAATTCAACGCGAATTCAAGAAACAAAATCAATGACACACGCATCACATACATTTGTGTTTCCCTTGGTGTTTCTTTCTTGTGAATCTGAATCAGAGCTCTAGATACCAATTATTAATGCACGAGAGGAAGAAGATGAAGATAAAAGAGATAAATTTTTCTAACAAACTCTAAAAAAAAAACCTTAAAATTATATTCTAATGAATATCTATCACAAACTAAACCAAACTTTAATTTATATACACAAACTAAAATGAAATTCAAATACAAACTAAATTACATTTCTATTAAACTGAGAAAACAACAAACTCTATCAAGAATTTAACCAAGTTGGAGAATGCACACAAATTTTAAACTTATTAATACTCATTTCCTATGAGCCAAATATAGCAATATGAAGCCAGCAAATTGATTACCCTCAAAAGAGTACCGGCAATTCCAATGTTCCAATCAAGTTTCAATAAGATTTATTTACTAATGAAAATTAAATTAATTTAAGGGTGTTTTAGTAATTAAAATATTACATAGACTAGTATTATTTATTTTAGCATATTATCCATAATGTAAAATTTTAAAAAAAATACGTATAAGTTAAATAAACAGTGTTTTGTTAGTACTTTTTTTAGTGTTAATTAGTATTTTTTTTTAAACTTAGTGTTCGATATGATTAGTTTATTTCTCAAAAACTATTAGGTTTATGTTGTTTCTCATTAATTTTATATTGATTTATATTGTTAATGATGTTTTATCTAAACTTTTTTTAGATCAATAGAAATTACTAGATCATATCATATATATATATATATACAATGTAGATATACACGTTAGTAAATTTAATATTCTCTTCAATTCTGGATACTAATTCTTCGAATTGATGCAAAAATTCGAAAAACTGTCATTTGAATATGTATTTATGTCCTTAATTTGATGAATAGTCGAAATGAGATAACATTGATAAATACTCACAGAAATATATCACTAGCTAATTTCATCATAAAAATAATTGGAAAATATTAGTATTAATGTGATATAAAAACCATTATCAATTGCAAAATTTGCTTTCATGAAGTTGCATTATTTAACTTTGGATCCCTTTATATGTCATATGTTATGTAAGGCTTTCATCATCACTTTATTACTAAATCCAAGTCACCGTACATAAATTTGGCACCATGTGTCAATTTAGAAGTTTGTCATATATAGTTCATGCACTTGGTAATTAGTAGTATATGTTATTAAATTCGACAATAATAAGTTTTAAGAGTTTTGACAATAGGTTATTCATGTTTATTCTTTTGTTATTAGAAAACATCACATTTATGTCTAGAATTTAACCAAGATGGAAATGCACCCAAAATTTAAACTTATCTATGCTTACTACCAATGAGCTAGGAAGAAGGCAAATTGATTACTAAGAGCAATTCCAATGTTCCAATCAAGTTTTAATAAGTTTATTTACTACTAATAAAAATTAAATTAATTTAAGGATGTGTTAGAAATTAAAATATGATATAGAATACAAAAAATTTAATATTGTCCAAAAATTTAAAAATATTTTTATTTTATGAGAGAGATAAAAAGGAAATAAAAACAACTTTGAGCTTTTCTTGCAAAAATAATGTTATTCCTCATTTTTTAAATATTACATACCATAAAATGTCTGTTTGAGATCAAGCCTAAAGATACTTGTTTCTCAAAATCAAAACCCTAGAACAACTCAAAAACCCTAGAATTTAGTGTAGTAAAGGCTCGTTCCGTCCAACCCACCTAAAAATTCTATACCAATAAGCAGTCTCGAATAAAGCAAAGAGGTGATATACAAACTCCTCCTTCCTGTCGCATACACAACATCCCCTAAAACTGGATCTGGCAGGACTTTGTGCCTCTGAAGGTTCCTCCTAGTCGGAAACTTATCCAAAAGCAACTGCCAAAAAAAGATGACAACTTTTAGAAGACACCCAGTTCTTTCAAATCCTAGAATTCCCTTTTAAAACCTCTTCGGTCTGACTTCCCTGATCCTAACCAAAGCATAAGAATGTCATACGTAGAACGAACCAAGAATCCCATAGTCGGAGCTAACTTTTAAATCTCAACATCTTCATGGCCGCGTCTGACAAAACTCAAAATCAGGGACCAATCATAGCCTCAATGAGCTCTTCTTCCTAGACAAGAAAATTGTATATCCACCTAAAGCTCCAAACCAATACGTCCCATTCCCAAACCCCATAAAACCCAACACCTGAGACTTCTTCTCCTGGACGAGAAATAACCTCTCAAAAGAAACATACAAACGGGTAGTCCCTACCCATACATCAATGCCAAAATCTAGTCTTTTGTCCATCCTTGACCTTCTTCACGCAATATGAGACAAACCAATTGAACTTTTAATCCATTAAGCCTGAAAGAATAGAGACACATCTCCACCAATAAGACACTCTTTTCAGACATCACACCCTACCTCTCATAGGGGAACTAAAACCCTCAGCCCCATACCCCGCCTTACAAATGTCACTCAATAGCAAGACAAGTTCAAAAGAATCCTCCACCCGCTTACTTAATAAGGCAAGATATACAAGTCTAAGATCTTTAACTCCTAATCCACCTGACATTTTGACTTTACATACATCTTTCCACTTAACCCACACAACTTTGACTTCATTTTTGGAGCCCCCCCCCTCCCCCCCACACACACCCACCCACACCCACACACCCCACCCCAAAGAAAACGCCCATGCAAACCAACTAGTTTCTTCTAAATCGAAATTGTCATCTTCATGAAGGACAAAAATACACAAGAATTAAGTTCAAGACCGGATTTAATAGAACAACCCTTCCACCTAAACTGACAATATTAACAAAAGGGTTATAAGTCCTTATCTTTTTAGGGTTCACACCAATCGGAAGTACAAGATACTTAAAGAAAAGGGAACCTACTTTACAATGTAAAATCTGCCACCAAATCCAAAAAGTTCTACCCACATTCACATCAAACAGACAACTCTTGGTAAAATTCACTTTAAGACCTGATGAAAACTCAAAATTTCTGAGAACCGCCTTAATGTTCAAAAGGTTATTCCCATATCGCACTCCTACCAACACCGTGCCATCGATATACTTGAGATGAGACATCTCAAACTCATATGAACTCACCTTATACCCTTGTAGCACAAAGACTATAATTACATACACCTTTCGGTCACTTTTATAAACAAATTTATTTTTTTTATTCATTCAATAACTTATATATCTAATCCCTATATAAATTAAATACACCAATTATTGAATGAATAAAAAATATGAAATTTATTTATAACTGTGAGAGAAAGGTGTATAAATAGACTTTAATTTTATCTCATGTAATTAAAAAAAGAGTTCACATTTTAAAAGAATTCTTTTTAATTTTATCTTTATTATTTGCTTTCAAAATTATTTAAAAATATGAGAATAAAAAAAATAAAGTTAGAGGTAAATTTAGAATAGTAATATGAAATATTAGTACTAGTATTTAACATCATTAATTTTTTTCTTACATACCAAATCGGAGAGAGTAGCTTTTACCTTTAATTATCAAGGTGATATTCAATATTCAAATGATTAAACTTAAGTGGTTAAAAACTTCATTTAATTACAAATGGTTTAAGAAAAACGTAGTTCTAATAATGAGTCAAAGAATTCTTGGTCAATAATTTTCTTTAAGTAACCCAAGTACAATAATCACATTAATTAGTGTAAAACAAGTTTATAAACTGATAACAAGGTAAGATTAGAGAGCACGTTATTACACTCCTCAATGATATGAATGAGTAATGACTGGTAAAAAAAGTTCAAGTATTTAAGGGTGTGTCACATGAGAGTTTCAATCTCATTCATTGCTCTTGTTAATTGCTTCTGATCCTATCTTTAATGCATTTTTACTGGAATGCGCACCCCAAAGCACGTTATTACTACTGACACAAAAAAAACAACTTAACAAAAAAGTTGGTAAATACATAAAATAAACGAATTTTTTACTCCCTTGTCCCCTTTTTGGTTTTTTATTTCCTATATACCTTTTTATTTTTTTTTATTTTCTATATATCCTATTCTAAAATTAAATTTCTAGAATATCCCTTCTGAAGGAACGAACTTTTTTTAATTATTTTTTAATTTAAATATATTTATTATTAATAAATATTTTTTAAGTCTATACAAATCTTATTGATTCTTCATGGAGAATTTTTTTAATAAATGTTTTAATTATTAATAATGTTATTGATTAATTTTTAGTATTAATAATAAATATTTTTTAAATAAAATTATAATTATAAAAGTGGTATATGAAAAATATTTATTATTAATATTAAAATACCGTTAAGAATTTTCCATAATTATAATTAATGATATAAATAATTATATTAATTAAGCATATAAATAATGGATACTATTAATGAAAATATATCTTCAAAACATCTCTTTCAAGTACTATTATAGAATTGCAATTTTTACATGTAATTTCAAACGATAGATCACAATTGGGTTAACCATTATTGTCAAATTAAAATATATCTTTCAAGTATATAATTCAATTTAATATTTTATAATATTATCAAATTAAAATAATTATAATTATAAATTAATTATAATTTATCATACTTTATTATTTAAATATTATTTTTCTGAAAATGTATGGCTAAGATAGATCTTAAAGAGTATATTTTATATATTGAAAAATCATTTTTCACTAATATAATTAGTTAATTTATTTATTTTTAAATAAAAATAATCATAATTATAATATTATAAAAATTATATACAAGATATATATTTGTGGTTAAAATATACTCTTTATAAAATATGTATATAATTTTTATGATATTATAATTATAATTATTTTTATTTAAAAAATAGGAAAAAAGTTAAATTAACTAATTACATTAGTGAAAAATAATTTTTCTATGTATAAAATATACTCTTTAATATTTATCTTAATCACACATTTTCAGAAAAATAATGTTTAAACAATAAAGTATGATAAATTATAATTGATTTATAATAAAAATTATTTTAATTTGACAATATTATAAAATATTAAATTGAATTATATATTTGGAAGATATATTTTAATTTGACAATACTGTTTAATCCAATTGTGATCCATGGTTTGAAATCAGAGGTAGAGATTGCAATTCTATAATAATAGCTGAAAAAAGATGTTTGTGAAGATATGTTTTCATTACTAATATCCATTATTTATTATAATTATTTATATGATTAACTAATATAATTATTTATATCATTAATTATATCTATGAAAAATTTTTAACGGTTTTATTATTAATAATAAATATTTTTCAAATATTACTTTTATAATTATAATTTTATTTGAAAATCATTTATTATTAATACTAAAATTTAATCAATACTTGTGTAGATTTCAAAAACATTTATTAATAGTAAATATATTTAAATTAAAAAAAAAATTGTTCAACAACTCGTCCATAAATCAAAAAAGGGCAAGTGAGTAAAAAAGTCAAAATAAACTCATAAACCCATAAACAGCTTCTTGTTTGGTAAAAAGGGTCATTTTTTTGTATATTTATATTTCATTTTGTTGGTTCATTTTGAGGATATTTGATACCATGAAGGTTTCTGGCTTTTGTGCTGTTTTCTTGATGGTTGTCACAGTTTTTACCTTTTTTAGCTTCTCAGGTACCATCACAAGTCCTTCTTGGTTTCCAGGTTAATCTTCTATCTCTTTATTCTCTTTGATGAGTTTTCTCTTCATGTAATGTTTGAGAAGACTAGGGTGCATGCATGGTGATGAAATTTCCAAATCACTTTCTGTTATAGATTTTTAAGCTGTTTTTGAGCATGCATTTGCTTTGCTAACCTTGATTTTAAAGAAATTGTGGTCACAATATTTTCATAAAAACCTTGAAGTCTTAGTCACGGTTTTAAATTGCAGTTACGATTGTAGTTTTTACAATCGCTGCAATGCATAATGCAGCTGCTATAGAGTGAATTTGATCTAAATGTGCTTAAAAGACATGGCTTAAAAGTTAAGATTTTTTATTACATCATTAAAAAATTGAGTAATAGGGTTATGAAATTTTGAATTTTGATGAAAATACTTTAAAAAAAAATCAATCAGCAGAATTGTTTGATTCGGTTCATAATGCGGTCAGACACTTGATTTAAAATCGCTTCATAATGTGGTCAGACACTCGATTTAAAATCGCATCGCATTTGCTATCTAATGCAGCTGTGCGGACCGCAATTTAAATTCATATTCGCAGTTAGAATAAAAACATTTATGTATATATTAACCTTAGTCTACCATTTTTTTTGTCAATTCAGATTTGGTTGGTACAAAACGTGCTGATAAAACAACACCAATTGCAGTTAGCAGAAAACTTAAGGTATGAATGATTTTCAAAGTTCATACTCATCATCACCTCTGGACTCTGACCAAAACTATCGTTTTAAATTGTTCAATTTCTTTTGAATTTTCAGGAAAATGTCAAAAGCAACGACAAAAGCGATCCCGACGATCGCGTAAGTCTTGAAGATTACAACCCAGTTGATCCAGCACCAGGTGGAGATCAAAAGGATGTTAGACCAGGACCAATTGAACATGGAACTCCTCTTATGCCATTCATACCGAAATCTCCACCTCCTAAGCCTGGTCCTGGAGATTATTATTAGGAACAACTTGTTCTTCTGTTTATGTTATAAGAAGCAATACTAAATAAGGCAATAATGCATAAAATAGTATACTATATAAGTTATGGTTATTCTGGTTGTTGTGATAAACACTAGTAGTTTGTAATTTGGTACTATAACATATAAGTGACTATTGTTTGGTTCCACTTATCTAGCATACATCGTTAAGTTGAGAGGCAATACCAGAATTCATAGAGTTTGTTAGTGTGTAAAATTGGCAAATATGTGTAATCTAATGTATACTTTTGGAAGTATTATGTGTGCTTGTTTGTAATTTATAAGTGTTTTTAATTGAGTTGTGATATTTTTTGTTGGCTTTTTTAGAATGAATTGACTGTTTTGCTTTGCTTGCATCAGTGTCTTTGATGTTCATAGTATACAGCTAGAAGTGAACTGAAAAGTTATTTATTACTACTATCAACACATTCAAGCATTTATTGTAATTTTATAGTTTCGATGTAAAAATGGTTTACCGATGAATTTGTTTTAAATGTTGGATCATCGTTATCACCAATGTTTTAGAATTTCCATGTCCCTTATTATGCTCTTAATCTTTCGTATTTTGTCTTAAAGATATGATTAAAATTAAATGTTTTAAGTAATTCAATGATTATGACACATCAATGCTGTAGGTACTCCATATATTACATTGATAGTATCTTTGGTAAGAAAAAAAACTTAACTAATTTTAGGCTTTTAGTTTTTCAACTTACTTTAATAAAAGTTTTGTTTGATAATTATTATTTAATTTTTAATTTTATAACTTTTTATATTAATTTATGTTTTTTCATTCAAAAGTAAGCAATAATGTGGATTTTTTTTAAAATAACCAAATTTTTTTTAAAAAAATCGAAAATAGCGCAAATGAAAAGAAAACTTAATTTCAAAGCCAACAGGAATCAAACACACAACCTTCTAATCTGGAGTCAAATACATTATCATTACACCACACACATCATATATTTAATATACCATTTATAATTACAGTAGATTAATAAATTAGTAAAACTTATCACCAGGATATTTTTGCAAAATTAAATAAAATAATATTAAGTAATTAAATAATAGTTACGCATTGCATCATGAAAAAATATTATATTTGGTATACTTAAAAAACTTGATGTTATTAGTAGTTTTTTTCTTTGACCAAATATTTAGTTTTCTCTTTGACTAATGATAAATCTATAAATCTATTTCAAGTATTAGTATAATATATAGTATTAAAATATCACATATAAGTATAAAACAATTCATATGTTTGACTAATTGTAAAACATGAATGAAATATTATATTTTTATTCATAATTAATATTATAAAATAGGGGTGTATTTTTAGCTTAGCTATTTTCTTTTTTACAAAAAAAAACTAATTATTATTATTGACTAGTAAAATTATATACTTATTTACAGAAAAATATATGTAAAACTAATCATTTCTAGATTTATTAAGATAATTTATTATTTACCCTACTCATTGACTCTTGATAATATTGTTTAAATGATCTCTCATCATTTCATTAAAAAAATTTCAACTAAGAATATTTTATTTGACATCAAGTTCTTTAAGTATATCAAATATAATATTTTTCATAATTATTATTTAATTACTTAATATTAAATTAATGTCAAATAAAATATTCTTAGTTGAATTTTTTTTTGCTTATTCTGTTTTTAATAAATTGAAAACTTCATTTTGATTTATGTTAGTAATTTTTTTTAATAAGACTTTTAACCTATCATTATCTTCCCCTTCTCATCTACCAAGTTATTCTTAATATATCCTTAAATTTGAAATTTAAAAAAAAATCATTATTATTTTATTTAAAATAATAGGAAGACAAATGAAATTTTGGTCAATTAAATAAATACTATTAAGGTAAATTACAATTTTTTTATTAAAATGTTTAATTTGAGTTTTAATTCCATTCAACTTTCTCAAATAGAAAGTCAAACTAAAATCTTATCAATATAAAATATTCATATTCAACGTTCATGACTACATATTTGAGAGTACATTAAAAGGTAATTAAAATTATAGCATACTAGTTCATATTTAATTTAGGAGTACATTAATAATATTAGATAATTTAAGTATACCAAATATGTTTATTTTATTATAAAAATATTAATAAACTATTTGAATAGCTTTTAACCAAAATTTATTTTATTATAAAAACATCAAGTTCTTTAAGTATACCAAATATAATATTTTTTCATGGTGCAATGCGTAACTATTATTTAATTACTTAATATTATTTTATTTAACTTTGCAGAAATATCCCGGTGATAAGTTTTACTAATTTATTAATCTACTGTAATTATACACGGTATATTAAATATATGATGAAACAAATTAACATGAAGGGTCTATGGTGCAATGGTAACGTGTTTGACTCCTGATCAGAAGGTTGCGTGTTTGATTCTTGTTGGCTTCAAAATTAAGTTTTCTTTTCACAAGCAACACTCAGGCGCCAGAGGCATTGGCGCCTCCATCGGACATCGGACAATATATGGTCTGAACATGAGTTTATAAGTGGGGGCAGTGTAACACCCTTCTAAAATATCCCAAATATTTAATTAAAATAACAACATATATAAATCAGAGTAATTATGCATCCAAGGGTGTCACACAACATTTCACACTATTCATCAAAGTAGCTTGTCATGCTCATTTATTTATCAAATAAAACAGTTGCATAATACGCAGCGGATAGAAATCAAATTATCATTCAAAACATGTAACATATTACATGTAAAATGGTTCACAACCAATGACCCACTAAGGAGACTACACTAGACTCCAAGTATTAGCTTCTACTCAACTCATTGCTCGTTACCTGAAAAATAGTTGTAAGGGTGAGTTCCTCAATCGATATAATAAGCATTATAAATTATCATGTCATGTTAAGTAAATAACACATTTCATCACCCAAATCAGATTACACATTCAGCAACGGCAATATCAACTCAATCATACTCATACTCAATATCAACACAACCACACGTATAATATTGGAATACATCCATTCATATTATACGCCATACATACATTTTGCAATGAGACTCCACACATGCGGTACCGACTATTCTTGAACATATAGTTCAAGCTCACCGATCAAATCCAGATACGGCTACTAAGCTCACTAGTCCCACTCATTTGAGATCTAATGACTCACTCACTAATTCCTCACCATGGGAATTAGCTACAGCCCCGAAGGCTATGCTATGCACACTAATCACCTAGTATGCCAACATCAACAACAATTCCACAATGATTCACTCACTAATTCCTCACCATGGGAATTAGCTACAGCCCCACAGGCTATGCTATGCACGCTAATCATCTAGCAATGCAACATCAACAACAATCCACAATGGACATATGCTCACACTCTAAGCCATACAACAGTCCATTCACAAATACATGCATAATATATACATTCACAACATTATGCATATCATCATACATCATCAACACATTTGTCAAAACATCATATCATCTCAAATAATTGAACACAGTATTAGCACACTCTACTAATACCTATACTGCTCAAAACAGCGGGAAATAATCCCTACCATATCACACACTGATATAGGCAACCACCAATTAGGCACACAACATTTAAATTAACAATTTTTCCACTCTGCAACAGCGTTAACCGGTTAACGCCCTGGGTTAACCGGTTAACGCAGGTAAAACACGCTCACTGCCCAAAACTTCTCAGTGTTAACCGGTTAACGCCCTGGGTTAACCGGTTAACGCAGGCAAAACAGCATTAATTCTCAATTCGTAACAGTGTTAACCGGTTAACACCCTGGGTTAACCGGTTAACGCAGACAAAACAGCAGTTCCTGCGCTAACACAAAGCAGAATGCAGAATTCTCCGCATTTTCCGTCGTTAGAGGACTTCCGGACCTCCGATTCCAATTCCGTAAAAAGCTATACGTTAGGGGAATTACAACACACTCAATTACAGGTTCAATTTCAGTTTTTTACACAACATATCCATCACAATTTTCAGCATTCGACAATCCCAATTAGGGTCAATTCAACGGTTTATCACTACCCATTACATGCTAACCCATAATACCCATTAAACGACGATAAACCCCCCTTACCTGAGTTAATCCGGAAATCTCTAAGCTCCAAGCTCTTCTCTTCTCCAATCTTCTTCCTCTTACTCTGCCTCTTTGCCCTTTCTCCTCTTTCTCAATCGCTTCTCTGTTTCACGTGAAAACCTTTTCTTTACTAAATGGGCTCTTTTTCTTTATTTCACACTTATATATTTTCCAATTTATTTTATTATCCCAATAAAATAATAATTCAATAATTCCAAAATAATAATAATAATAATCCAATTATCTAATTAAATTAATAAATATTTTATTAACTTAATTTAAATAATTACCATATTATTATCGGGGTGTTACAACTCTCCCCCACTAAAAGAGTTTTCGTCCTCGAAAACATACCTCAAGCGAACAACTCTGGGTAAGACTCCTTCATCTTACTCTCCAGTTCCCAAGTCACATTGCCACCTGCTGGTCCTCCCCAAGCTACCTTCACCAAGGCAATCTCTTTACCCCGCAACTGCTTCAACTCCTGATCCTCAATCCTCATAGGTGATGTTTCAACAGTCAGGTTATCTCTCACCTGTACATCATCTATTTGGACTACATGCGACGGATCCTGAATGTACCTCCTCAGCTGAGACACATGAAAAATCTCATGCAAATTCGCAAGCGACAGCGGTAAAGCGATACGATAGGCTACCTCTCCTATCCTCTCCAAAATCTGATAAGGACCAATAAATCGAGGTGTCAACTTCTTCGACTTCAAAGCTCGACCAACACCAGTTATCGGAGTAACACGAAGAAACACATGATCTCCCTCTTGGAACTCAAGTGACTTCCTCCTCTTATCATGATAACTCTTCTGACGACTCTGAGCAATTCTCATCTTCTCCTGAATCATCTTAATCTTTTCTGTAGTCTGTTGAACAATCTCCGGTCCAACCACAGCACTCTCACCGGACTCATACCAACATAACGGTGTCCGACATCTCCTACCATACAAAGCTTCAAACGGTGCCATACCAATGCTCGAATGAAAATTATTGTTGTAGGTAAACTCAATCAAAGGTAAATAACAATCCCAAGCACCTCCTTTTTCCAAAACACAAGCCCTCAAAAGATCCTCTAGTGACTGAATCGTCCTCTCAGTCTGACCATCAGTCTGCGGATGATATGCAGAACTCAATCTCAGCTTAGTTCCCAAAGCCCTCTGCAAACCTTCCCAGAACTTCGATGTAAATCTAGGATCTCTGTCCGAAATAATACTCGACGGAATACCATGCAAACTTACAACCTTCTCAATATACAACTCAGCTAATCTCTCTAACGGATAATCCATTCTGATCGGAATGAAATGAGCCGACTTTGTCAATCTGTCAACAATCACCCAAATAGCTTCAAAATTCTTACTTGTCCTCGGTAAACCAGAAACAAAATCCATACTGATACTATTCCACTTCCACTCTGGAATAGCCAACGGTTGCATTAGCCCAGACGGCTTCTGATGCTCAATCTTTGACTTCTGACAAGTCAAACAGGAATAAACAAAACTTGCAATTTCTCTTTTCATTCCCGGCCACCAAAATAACTTTTTCAAATCATGATACATCTTCGTAGCTCCAGGATGAATACTCAGGCCACTACGATGTCCTTCTTCTAGAATACTCTTCTTAAGTTCGGTAACATCCGGAATACACACCCGATTACCAAATTTCAAAATGCCATTCTCATCAACTCTGAATTCACCACCTTGACCTTGATTCACTAGAGTCAACTTATCAACCAAAAGCACATCGGATTTCTGACCCTCTCTGATCTCATCCAGAATACCACTCGTTAACTTCAACATTCCCAATTTAACACTATTGTGAGTACTCTCACACACCAAACTCAAGTCTCTAAATTGCTCAATTAAATCTAATTCTTTAACCATTAACATAGACATATGCAATGATTTCCGACTCAATGCATCAGCTACTACGTTTGCTTTACCCGGATGGTAATTCAAACCAAAGTCATAATCCTTCAGAAATTCTAACCATCTCCTCTGTCTCATATTCAGTTCTTTCTGATCAAACAAATACTTTAAACTTTTATGGTCACTGAAAACCTCAAATCTCGACCCGTACAAGTAATGCCTCCATAACTTCAGAACAAACACTACAGCTGCTAACTCTAAATCGTGTGTCGGATAGTTCCTCTCATGAACCCTCAGTTGTCTCGAAGCATAAGCTATAACCTGCTTATTCTGCATCAACACACCACCCAAACCCAACAATGAAGCATCACAGTAAACCTCAAATGATTCCGACGAACTCGGTAATATCAGAATAGGAGCACTAGTTAACCTTCTCTTTAACTCTTGGAAACCTTCTTCACATTTTGAGTCCCAAACAAATGCTTGCCCCTTTCTAGTCAACATCGTCAACGGTAACGCCAACTTAGAAAATCCCTCAATGAATTTCCTATAATAACCTGCAAGTCCAAGAAAACTCCTTATCTCAGAAACTGACTTCGGAGCTTCCCACTTAGATACCGCTTCTATCTTAGAAGGATCAACAGCAACACCACCTCTTGAAATCACATGACCAAGAAAACTAACCTCTCCTAACCAAAATTCACATTTAGAGAGTTTAGCAAATAACTTCTTTTCTCGTAGAACTTCTAAAACCACTCTCAAATGCTCAGCATGCTCTTCTTCAGATTTCGAATACACCAAAATGTCATCAATAAACACCACAACAAACTGGTCTAGGTACGGATGGAAAATCCTATTCATATACTCCATAAATACTCCAGGCGCATTAGTCACACCAAAAGGCATTACAGAATACTCATAATGTCCATACCTTGTTCTGAAAGCAGTCTTCTGAATATCCTCAGTTTTCACACGTATCTGATGATACCCAGATCTCAAATCTATCTTGCTGAACACACTCGCACCAACCAACTGGTCCATCAGATCATCAATCCTCGGTAAAGGATACCGATTCTTGATCGTCACTTTGTTCAGTTGCCTGTAGTCCACACACAACCTCATAGTACCTTCTTTCTTCTTAACCAATAACACTGGTGCACCCCACGGTGACACACTCGGACGAATAAATTTCTTATCCAACAGATCTTCCAACTGACTCTTCAATTTAGCTAACTCAACAGCAGACATACGGTACGGAGCCATCGATATCGGTCTAGTACCAGGTACCAAATCAATCGAGAACTCAACTTCACGTTCTGGCGGTAATTCATTCACTTCTTCTGGAAACACATCAGGAAAATCACACACCACGGCTAGATCACAAATCACCAGTTTATCTTTAGCCTCCAAAGTCGCTAACAGCATAAACAACTCTGCCCCATCTGCTACTGCCTCATCCACTTGTCTTGCTGATAGAAACAAATCCTTTCCTTCCTCAAACTCAGGAAATATCACAGTCTTATCAAAACAGTTGATATAAACTCGGTTAAACACCAGCCAGTTCATACCCAGAATAACATCAATCTGCACTAACGGAAGACACACAAGGTCTATCCCAAAGTCTCTACCAAAAATACTCAAAGGACAACTCAAACAAACTGAAGTAGTAGTCACTGAACCCTTCGCAGGAGTATCAATCACCATACTACCAAACATCTCAGATATCTCTAACTTAAGTTTCACAGCACAATCCAAAGATATAAAGGAATGAGTCGCACCTGTGTCAATAATAGCTACAAGAGGAAAGCCATTAATATAACACGTACCTCGGATCAAACGATCATCTGCAGAAGTCTCAGAACCCGATAAAGCAAAGACCTTGCCTCCCGACTGGTTCTCTCTCTTCGGCTTAGGACACTGTGGACTGATATGACCCACCTCTCCACAGTTGAAACAAGTTACAGTCTTCAACCGGCACTCTGCAGCCAAATGACCACCTTTGCCACACTTGAAACACTTCATCTCAGCACTGGTACACTCATGGACACGATGTCCAGCCCGACCACATCTATAACACTTAGCAGGGGCGCTAGAGTCTCCCCCACTAGGCCTCTTCATCCCACTCTGCCTCTGGAAACCTTTGCCAGCTGCATACGGTTTTCCACGATCAGTCTGATTCTTGCCTTTCCTATCAACTCTCTGTTGATAGCTCTCTGCTCTGGCTTTGGAATCCTGTTCAAAAATCCTGCAACAGTCAACCAAGTCAGAAAACACTCTGATCCGTTGGTATCCAATAGCCTGCTTGATCTCGGGACGCAACCCGTTCTCAAACTTCACACATTTCGAAAATTCTCCAGCAGCCTCATTATAGGGAGTGTAATACTTCGATAGCTCTGTGAACTTAGCAGCATACTCCGTAACAGACTTGTTACCCTGCTTCAATTCCAAGAACTCTATCTCTTTCTTTCCTCTGACATCCTCTGGAAAGTACTTCCTCAGGAATCTCTCTCTGAACACAGCCCAAGTGATCTCAGCATTCCCAGCAGATTCCAACTTGGTGCGGGTAGCAACCCACCAATCATCTGCTTCCTCTGACAGCATATGCGTACCGAACCTGACCTTCTGGTTATCGGCACACTCAGTCACTCGGAAGATCCTCTCGATCTCCTTCAACCACTTTTGAGCACCATCTGGATCGTATGCTCCCTTGAACATTGGAGGATTGTTCTTCTGGAACTCACTCAATTGACGAGCAACTCCCATTCCCACAACATTCGGATTTCCTCCAAGTACTCCAGCTAGCATACCCAGAGCCTCAGCAATCGCAGCATCATCTCTACCTCTTCCAGCCATCTCTATTCTGAAAACCCAACAAGCTAAAACAATAAGTACTGATAGGGTTACACAACACCTATCCCGTACAGGGAAACAGAATAATTACGACTCGACTCGACCGACTATGCTCTGATACCACTAATGTAACACCCTTCTAAAATACCCCAAATATTTAATTAAAATAACAACATATATAAATCAGAGTAATTATGCATCCAAGGGTGTCACACAACATTTCACACTATTCATCAAAGTAGCTTGTCATGCTCATTTATTTATCAAATAAAACAGTTGCATAATACGCAGCGGATAGAAATCAAATTATCATTCAAAACATGTAACATATTACATGTAAAATGGTTCACAACCAATCAATAAAATATTCAAACATCCCATCCCGATGTTACATCTATCAGAGCATGACCCACTAAGGAGACTACACTAGACTCCAAGTATTAGCTTCTACTCAACTCATTGCTCGTTACCTGAAAAATAGTTGTAAGGGTGAGTTCCTCAATCGATATAATAAGCATTATAAATTATCATGTCATGTTAAGTAAATAACACATTTCATCACCCAAATCAGATTACACATTCAGCAACGGCAATATCAACTCAATCATACTCATACTCAATATCAACACAACCACACGTATAATATTGGAATACATCCATTCATATTATACGCCATACATACATTATGCAATGAGACTCCACACATGCGGTACCGACTATTCTTGAACATATAGTTCAAGCTCACCGATCAAATCCAGATACGGCTACTAAGCTCACTAGTCCCACTCATTTGAGATCTAATGACTCACTCACTAATTCCTCACCATGGGAATTAGCTACAGCCCCGAAGGCTATGCTATGCACACTAATCACCTAGTATGCCAACATCAACAACAATTCCACAATGATTCACTCACTAATTCCTCACCATGGGAATTAGCTACAGCCCCACAGGCTATGCTATGCACGCTAATCATCTAGCAATGCAACATCAACAACAATCCACAATGGACATATGCTCACATTCTAAGCCATACAACAGTCCATTCACAAATACATGCATAATATATACATTCACAACATTATGCATATCATCATACATCATCAACACATTTGTCAAAACATCATATCATCTCAAATAATTGAACACAGTATTAGCACACTCTACTAATACCTATACTGCTCAAAACAGCGGGAAATAATCCCTACCATATCACACACTGATATAGGCAACCACCAATTAGGCACACAACATTTAAATTAACAATTTTTCCACTCTGCAACAGCGTTAACCGGTTAACGCCCTGGGTTAACCGGTTAACGCAGGTAAAACACGCTCACTGCCCAAAACTTCTCAGTGTTAACCGGTTAACGCCCTGGGTTAACCGGTTAACGCAGGCAAAACAACATTAATTCTCAATTCGTAACAGTGTTAACCGGTTAACACCCTGGGTTAACCGGTTAACGCAGACAAAACAGCAGTTCCTGCGCTAACACAAAGCAGAATGCAGAATTCTCCGCATTTTCCGCCGTTAGAGGACTTCCGGACCTCCGATTCCAATTCCGTAAAAAGCTATACGTTAGGGGAATTACAACACACTCAATTACAGGTTCAATTTCAGTTTTTTACACAACATATCCATCACAATTTTCAGCATTCGACAATCTCAATTAGGGTCAATTCAACGGTTTATCACTACCCATTACATGCTAACCCATAATACCCATTAAACGACGATAAACCCCCCTTACCTGAGTTAATCCGGAAATCTCTAAGCTCCAAGCTCTTCTCTTCTCCAATCTTCTTCCTCTTGCTCTGCCTCTTTGCCCTTTCTCCTCTTTCTCAATCGCTTCTCTGTTTCACGTGAAAACCTTTTCTTTACTAAATGGGCTCTTTTTCTTTATTTCACACTTATATATTTTCCAATTTATTTTATTATCCCAATAAAATAATAATTCAATAATTCCAAAATAATAATAATAATAATCCAATTATCTAATTAAATTAATAAATATTTTATTAACTTAATTTAAATAATTACCATATTATTATCGGGGTGTTACAGGCAGCCCTCACTTTACCAACCGATTTTGTAGGGTTGAGTTAGGCCCAAATCACACATTCTTAACATGGTATCAGAGACTCGTTTAAGATTCGGTGGGCCACCTACTATGATTTCCGCTATCGGACCACCCACCATTTTTTTCCACGCTCCAGATGTCCAATCCTGGGCATGAGGGTGTGTGTTAAGAGTCCCACATCGGACAATATATGGCCTGAACATGAGTTTATAAGTGGGGGCAGCCCTCACTCTACCAACCGGTTTTGTAGGGTTGAGTTAGACCCAAATCACACATTCTTAACAAATACAAGAAAAAAGAACTATCTCATACAATAAAAAGAATTTCGGGACGTAACCCGTTCTCAAACTTCACACATTTTGAAAATTCCCCAGTAGCCTCATCATAGGGAGTGTAATACTTCGACAGCTCTGTGAACTTAGCAGCATACTCAGTAACAGACCGGTTGCCCTGCTTCAATTCTAAGAACTCTATCTCTTTCTTTCCTCTGACATCCTTTGGAAAGTACTTCCTCAGGAATCTCTCTCTGAACACCGCCCAAGTGATCTCAGCACTCCCAGCAGCTTCCAACTCAGTGCGGGCAGCAACCCACCAATCATCTGCTTCCTCTGACAGCATATGCGTACCGAACCTGACCTTCTGGTTATCGGCACATTCAGTCACTCGGAAGATCCTCTCGATCTCCTTCAACCACTTCTGAGCACCATCTGGATCGTATGCTCCCTTGAACATTGGAAGATTGTTCTTCTAGAACTCACTCAGCTGACGAGCAGCTCCCAATCCCACAACATTCGGATTCCCTCCAAGTACTCCAGCTAGCATACCCAGAGCCTCAGCAATCGCAGCATCGTCTCTACCTCTTCCAGCCATCTCTATTCTGAGAACCCAACAAGCTAAAACAATAAGTGCTGATAGGGTTACACAACACCTATCACATACAGGGAAACAGAATAATTACGACTCGACTCGACCGACTATGCTCTGATACCACTAATGTAACACCCTTCTAATATACCCCAATAATTAATTAAAACAACAAAATATGAATCAGAGTAGATATGCAATTTCAGGGTGTCACACTTGACACTTCACACCATTCACCAAAATAACTTGTCATGCTCATTTATTAATCAAAATAAAACATTGCACAATTCGCAGCGGATAGAAATCTAACAACATGCAAACCATGTAACACATCGCATGTAAAATTTGTTCAGCAACCAAAAATGAAAACAAAGTAAAACATCCCGTCCCGATGTTACATATACCAGAGCATGACCCACTAAGGAACTACACTAGACTCCAAGCACTAGCTTCTACTCAATCACTGCTCGTTACCTGAAACATAGTTGTAAGGGTGAGTTCCTCAATCGATATAATAAGTATTATAAAATATCATGTAATGCTAAGTAAATTAACACATTCATCACCCTAATCATATCACACATTCAGCAACGGCAACATCAACTCATAATCATACTCAACACAAACACAAAACACACGTATAATATTGGAATACATCCATTCATATTATACGCCATACATACATTATGAAATGAGACTCCATGCATGCGGTACCGACTATTCGTGAACACATAGTTCACCTCACCGATCAAACCCAGATACGGCTACCAAGCTCACTAGTCACACTCATTTGAGACCTAGTGACTCACTCACTAATTCCTCACCATGGGAATTAGCTACCACCATAAAGGCTATGCTATGCACGCTAAATCACCTAGCATGCAAACATCAACAACAATCCACAATGGACATATGCTCACACTCTAAGCCATAAACAGTCCATCCACAATTGTATACATAATAGATATATTCACATCATTATGCGTACCATCATACATCATCAGCATATTTATCACAGAATCATATCATGTCATGCCAAAATAATAAATCACAGTATTAGCACACTCTACTAATACCTACACTGCTCAAAACAACGGGAAATGATCCCTACTATATCATACGTCAGCTAAATCACATCACTCAGCTGAAATGACCAAAACTGCACAACAACAGCTCAGAAAAATCAAACTTCTGCCCATACACGTATGCCTCATGCCCATACGCGTATGGCACATTTCCTAGCCAAGCCCATACGCGTATGGCCTGTCTCATACGCGTATGATACGCGTACCACTTCTCCCATACGCGTACCAACAGAGACAAAACTACGTTAGAACATCATCTCCTTCATTCATACGCGTATGGCCTCACCCCATACGCGTACCACTCACATGCTACGCGTAAGTACACGCGTATGGCGCGTATCAGCACCAGTCTCCTCCCCTCTAGGCCATCTCATACGCGTATGGCCTAGTGTCATACGCGTATGACCAGAAACCAAATTTCCAGATCTGCTATGGGTTTTTCTCTGCTACGAGATTTCTCAAATCCAACCTCCCACAGTCCAATTTTTACACAGCATTCGTTCATATTATCTAACACAGATCATACCCATTCAATTTCACAATTTTCAGCATTCATCATCCTGATTAGAGTCGATTCAATGGCTTATTACTACCCATTACATGTTAACCCATAATGCCCATTAAACGACGATAAACCCCCCCCCCCCCCCCCTTACCTGAGTTAATCCGGCAAATCCTTTAACTTCAAGCTTTTCCTTTCTTCAACCCTTTTTCTCTGGCTCTTCCTTTTTGCCCTTTTTCCACTTTTTAGTCGCTTCTCTGTTTTCACGTGTAAAAACCTTTTTACTAAATGGGACTCTTTACCGATTCCAAAAATCATTCCAATTCCAACTTTATTATTCCAATAATAATAATCCAATAATATTCCAATTATTTAATTAAATTAATAAATATACTAATAATAATATATATGAAGGGTTTATCTTTTATTTTGAAAAATAATACCCTCTCATTCATATTATCATCATAATATACTATTAAACTTAAATTAAATAATTATCATATTTTATCGGGGTGTTACAGGACCCAGGGCGAAGAGATAGAAGGATGTTCCGGCTCTTTATGAACCTTCTTTGTGGAGAAACCCCGCCTTTTATGCCATGGCTTTTGCTGATTATTTCTTTTCATTCTCTAGGAACTTTCCAGATGATTATCAGAGGCTTTTTGCCCTGTCTCCTTCCCGACTATCAACTTTACGGGATGCCAACCTATGAGATATTTCTCAGTAGAGAAAGTGTTAAAGGAGAAACACTCTGATAACCTGAGGAGAATGCATCTCATAATGATTAGCCTGAACAAAAGTACCCGGGAAGGTTGGATGGTGTTGAAGCAGATGAAGGTAATGAGGGATGACCTGGAGGTGCTTGCCGAGGGAAGGACCGCTCAGACGCGTGTTTAGCAAGCAAAGGTGGATGGTTTAAGGAAGTTTCTCAAGGAAGCTCATGGGTGATCTTGAAATAAAGAAGGAGCGGTTTTCTTAGCGTAAAAATGACGTTATAGTGGCCTTTGTTCACCACTTAGATGAGGTGAGAAAGAGCACAACCATCCTTTGTCTCCATCTAGATTTAAGCCCTCTAAACCCTTTTAACATATGCGTCCCTTTATGGGCGTATCTATATTAATTGCTTTCAGTGCTAACTATTCTTTTGTTTTGCATTAATCTTTAATATGTTTGTAGCTATGGTCACTTTTAAGGCGATGAGAATCCCTTCTCCTGAGGGATTTGTCATTTTCGCTCATACATATAGGTGGCAAGAATCCTCTCTAGGGGATTTTTATCTTTAGTTGTATATATGGGCGACTATGATCCTATCTTGGGGATCTTTTATTTTTAGTTGCCTTTATGGGTGACTAGGATCCCATTTTGGGTATATGTTATTTTTATTTGCCTATATGGGTGGCAAGGGTCTCAACCTAGGGGAATCCAAGATGTATAATTTCCTTCGTGGGTGGCAAGGATCCTCTATTGGGGGATCCAACATGGTAATTGCCTCTATGGGCGGCAAGGATCCCACCTTTGGGAATCTAACATGTATACTTGCCTCAGTGGGTGGCAAGGATCCCACCTTGGGGAATCCATAACGTATAATTTCCTTCGTGGGTGGCAAGGATCCCACCTTGGGGGATCCATCATGGGAATTGCCTCTAAGGGCTACAAGGATCCCATTTTTGAGGATCCATCATGGTAATTTCCTCTATTGAGAGGATTTATCATACGCCTGGATATTCTACAAGATATAACACAACGAATAAATCTAAATAAATAAAGACGAGATGCCTCATTAAAAATCCTCACTCCTTGGAGAGCACAGAGGGAAAATAGTGCACCTCCTCGGTTAAAGGTTGGTCATCCAATAATTATATTATAAGAAGAGTGATCATCAATGACTAGATCGTTAACCTTTATTTCTTTGGCACTGTCTTGTTTTCCAAACTTGATCCTCGAAGTGAGGCATCCTTTCACTTAGACTTGTTCCCTCCAAAATCCGACCAATGATCCCTTGATAGGCTTCAACTTTTCGGGATCAAGGTGTAGTCGCTCGAAGGCATCCTAGTACAGTATATTAGCGAAACTTCCCTGGTGATGATAGTATGTCATTGCATGAATTCGGCCGAAGAAACGGATCAAAACAGGTTAAAGAGGAGAAAAAATGAATAAGAAAAACCAAAGAATGAGTAAAAAATAGCTAAGTGTGAAGAAATTAGACTCAGTGAAAAGTCAGGTGAAAAAGGAAGCAAAAGCATGCAGCCACTGGAATAATCATATGGAACACCGCACACGCGATAAGGACATAAAGGCTGCATCGCGCACGATACAGGTCATCACGCGTGTGATGGCTCATTTTTATGGGATTTTCTTACGCATTTTGGTCGATTCTGAAGGCTATTTAAGGGAAATTTCTGGACTTTTTCAAGGGTTACAAAAATTGGCACCAGAAACACGACTTTTATAGAATTGGAGGTGATTTTTAGAGCATTTGAAGCCATTGAAGATCAATCCTTCAAGGAGTCTCATATGCAATTCTTCTTAATTATTTTTGGTATTGTATTTTGAATTATGAGTAGTTAAACTCCTCTAGGTTAGGTTGTATTTTGATGAACCTGTTTCAATATTGTTGGGAAATATATTGATTTAACTTTGCATGAATTCTTTGATCTATAATTTTATTCAATTGTTTCTTGTTCGTAATACTTTTTTTGTGAGATACTATTTTAATATGATTTTTGGCATATAAGGAATACTGACCATTAGTCTATGTGTTAGACCTAGGGCAATTGTCATGCTTACGCTGATTAACTAGGGATATGAAACTCTAAATAGTATCTAGTGAATTAATGCTATGTTGCATCTCCTAATCCTGCTTACGCTAGTGGACTAGGGATAGGAAGATCCGAGTAGTGATTAGTGAGCTATATCGCAAGGGATTGGTTATAAAGGTTTTATTAATTCGATGTGGGATTATATGGATGAGATTGTTCATGTAAGGCATTAAACATCAACAATAGAGAAATATGGGATTATATACACAACCTGACCGCTTCTGTAATTCTGTCGGAACACTTTGCTTATTTTCACTTTGAAATATGAACCCCCAATTTACTATTTTATACGCATTGCACACCTTTTATCTTGTTAAAAAAGTAGCCTTATGGATTCAATATTTTATTAATGCGACACTATCGATACACTTGACGAGAAGTCGTCAAGTTTTTGGCCCCGTTGCTAGGGACTGTTGATAATTTCGACAAGGCGACGCTTGTGCAACGTTTAGTTTTTTTGTTTTTAATTGTAAATATTTTCATTTTTAAATATTTTATTTTTGTTTCTTATTAAGTTTTCTTCTATATTTCTTTTTCTTTTTAGTTTTATTTTGTTAATTTTTTCATTTAATGCAATGCTAGTAGAGTATTTTTATTTTTGTTTGGATGCAAGGTTAGGACAATCATGCAAGAGGAATTAGCTGTTACTTTAGAAAAGTTAATAGCTTATACAAAGGAACGTTGAGCAGAAAATCTATTTCAAAAGCTTGCGGGACATTATTCTGAACCATAACATTACGTCAACATTGAGAAATTATGGGAGGAGGATTCATCATCTCAATTGGAAGAAACCTTGACCAAGTTCATAAAGATTACTTAACTAAATTTCCAGAAAATCAACAGGCAGCAAGAAAACTTGCGAAGGGGCATGGAAGCATATGGTGTGTGTGTTTATTTTACAAGGGTAGGGAGACTCTGAGGCCTTAATAGGTGTATTATAATTTGGATAGTTAAGGCTTACTCACGGCGGTGAGAAGTCGTGTGCGGTAGTTTTTGAGGCTATTTGAAGGACTAGCTCACGTGAGGTGAGAGGTTCTGTTGGTGGATGGTGTTGCTGGGTTACATGCGGGCATCTAGGTTGATGGTGTGTTACGGCTACATAGATTGTAATTCACCTTAAGTAGTGGAGAATGTGTATGACTTAAGACATGTGAGTTCATTTCTTTAGACTTCCTATATATATTTTAAGAAGCGTTGCTTCACTTCTTTTTCTTTCTTTTAAAAAAATCTTATGTATCAGACTTCATTTTCTCGAATCTTTACTTTCATCGACTATGGTGAGGAAAATTACGTTCATCCACGTGTGAGAGATAACCTTTTTGTATTTTTACAGTGGACATGGGCGATAAATTTCTTCATGACATCAATTTTTCCAGCACGGTACGAGAAATGGATGTGTTAATTGAGCATTTCTCTAAAGATTAGAGGGCAGCCATGGACACTTCTGGTGAAATATCCGCACTTTACTTATACCTTCACCTCCCTATCATATATGATTTAGGGGTTCTTCCTCCTTTCTTTTCCCTAAGTTACTCCAAATGTTTGGAGTATACTTAAGGCTTTCCAAATAATCTATTGCAATTTGGGGGTGTCTCCCTATGTCAGGGTGCTTTTATAATTCTACAGAACGGAGTTTCTTCCTAAGAGTGGTTGGGTAACCTTACACCCTTCCTCTATGGTGCGTTTTTTAAATTCTTTTGTTAATCCTTACAAGTAATGAGAAGACAAGTTCATTCGAGTAAGATAGAATGATAATATATCTCATGTTATCGCAGGAGCGGGAGGCGAGCCTTTGTTTCCCCTATCTTGGACCCTAGATACTAAACTTACTGTGAGGGTGGATTCACCTGTTCTTTCTCCTTTGCACCATGAAGTGATTCAGTTTCTGGAGTGCTTACCCCCCATGGAGTCCAACATCCTCATCGCTCAAGACCGTGAAGATGACCACATAGTGGAGGAGTATCTATGTAAAGATAAATTCTTTTTATCTTTGTTTTACCACATGGATGTGCTCTAACGGTTCGTTATGTATAGGTGAGATGATGATGGTGCCCCTCAATGAGAAATAAGATTGTCTAGTGAATATGCAGATGTCCCATCAACAAACGATGTTGTATTTTTCTCGCAGTACTGCTGACACAAGGGGGATGACGCAGGGTGAAACTTCTCGGTATCGCGTTACGAAAAATGCCTGAGCACATCAAATGCTCGAAGATACAATAGAATTGTCACCAAACTTTATTTATGCCCGAAAGAAAGGGAAAATATCGATAAAATCCAAGGGGAAGAGAAATAAGGTAAGGTAGACGATTATGCAAGTGGAATATATTATCACCTCTCACATCCCTTGTACTCAACGAGAACCATTTTGATTGTTCTTCATGCGATTGGATGTAATTATCTAAAGGTTACTTGTAAATGAGGGAAAAAATTATTAATTAATATGCTCGCCAAGGATTTGAACCTTCGTGCCTACATATTCTCATAGTGCAATGAGAAAATCAGAGCTATGTAGTTCATGGTAGAAAATACGAATGTGTTGGTTATTTTTAGGAAACAATTATAATCATATCCTAGATGTCTGTAGACGTTAGCTGATTTTGATCCTTATTCGGATGCTCTAAGCTTTTATTCAGAATGCTAAGGAATGAATTATAACAGTTCTTTTATGAAAAGAAAGAAAATATATTTTGAAAAAGTTTGTGTGATAAAAGAAAAAAGAAAGAGTTGCTTGAATTAAATACAAAAGAAATTATTTGAAGTGTAAAAGAGTTAGTTGAAGTGTAAAAGTCACGTGAAATGAGGAAAGTGTTGCTTGGATGTTGTGGAAGTATTGTTTGAACAAAGAGCGTGTGGAGTTAACCAATAGATGGTGTGGCCAATGCAAGGTTGTAGGATTTTGCCTAGATCCAGGGATCAACACCTACAAGAAGGGGTGTTTGCCTAGGCATGGGACTAACAAGGCTAACATGCATGAAATGGCTTGCCTAAGCATGGGACTAATAAGGCAAGTATGAAATGGTTTGTCTAAGCATGAGACAAACAAGACAAACATGTATGAAGGGATGGTTTTACCAAGCATGGAGCATGTAGGGAAAACATAAAAGGAAAAGGGATTCTGCCTAAGCATAGGACTAACAAGGCAGATATGCATGAGCATGAAGGGGTTTACCTAAGTATGGGGCTAACAAGGCAAATATGAACTGATCTGTCTAAGCATGAGACTAACAAGACAAACATGCATGAAGAAAGGGTTTTGATTCAGAGACGGGTGTTTAACCATGAGGTAAACCCAAAGAATATATGAAAACCCAAAGAATGCAATGTCTGGTCCAAAGGGAGGTCTACTGTTGATTATTGAAGTGTTGTCCACGGGGAAGAAGACTTGACAATTATTCGATTTGAATTGCACTAAAGTTTATGAATGAAGGTAAATACTTTGAACAAATAGGTCAGGCGTCCCGTATCCAAAGATATTCAAAATGAGGATAAAAATACTCCCTTTCATTCCTTCTCCACTACTTAAGGCTCGTGGCGCATAATTCGCATCATAACTGACAAGTGTCGAAAGAAGAATCTTTTTGTTGTACTTGATGATGAAGTGATCCATCCTTGGTGTCCTTTTGTTTTCAGTATTTGCATGATGTCTTGAGCTTGTGTTTGACTTGACTTGATTGTGAAGTCTGGGCTTGAATTTGACTTGAGAGATCCAATGTAGTGCCAATGCAGAAGACTAATCCTATCAAATGATCAAAAAGCTCGTGATAACTTGACTGGATAGGGGAAGCAGACAATGATACAGACAAGTGATAGACTAATCAAAAATGACTTTTACCAACCAATCAATCAGGGACACGATCAGGATATGAATCGCAAGCACATGGATTTTAATTTAATCAAGAATTAGGATAAACATAAACCTTAATTATAAAGAAACTAATGGAATTAATTCTAAACAACTAAATCTAAGAACTAGATCTAATTCCTAATTAAAACCTAATGTGTATTATTATTATGTGCTCAATCACCAAGGTGTCTTAATGAGCTAAATATCAATTAAAACCTAATTAATCTCTAAGTACTAACCATTAATTTTCAAAGTGTTTTTAATAACAAAAATAAAAATGTATTTTTATTTATTAAAAATGTGTTAAAACGGACTAGAGTTGTGTATTTAAAAATTCAAAGAAAAAAAGAAAAAAAGAAATTAAAACAAAGTGATAAAAAAGAGAAAATACAACAAAACAGGGGGTGTAGTGTTAGAGAGGAGTGGGTATGCAGTGAATGAGGCGCATGCCCATTGTCATTTGAAGCCCAATTATGGTCTTGATTGAATTGATCCAGCAGGGAGGTGAACCATTAGACTGCAAGGGGTAGGTTAACAAACGTACGAGCCTCAGAAAGGGCCGGGACCACTACGTAGCCAAGAGATGATGAGAGTTCAGAAGAGGACATTTCACGTTCATCCATTCAAACACACACCTCGCCTGAGCAAAATCCTCGCCTTGCCAGAAATCGCCTCCGGAGGAGGCGAAGGTCCAAATGACTCCAAATACACATCAATCTTCTCGTCTTCCTCCTCTTCTTCATAATCTCATCTCAATTCGACCTAAAACCTCACTAAAATCCCAAACCGAAACGAACACCACATGAACCCTAAAAACGAAATTTGAAACTAAATGGCACATAGGAGGAATCAAAGCCTAACACCTTAGGGCTTTGATTACTCGTAATTAATTCTACATGATGGTAACGACTTTAGTTCGTATAAAGGAGGAAGATACTCACCTACGAGGCGGATTTTGGCCCCAGAGCTGTAGAAGTTGAAGAAGATGATGATGAACAAGAAGACCGGAAATCCTGCAATGAGGTAAGCAACTCGAATCCCAAGCTATCACAATGGAATTTACTTATTCTTCTTCTTGTTCTTCAAAGTGTAGTTTGTAGGTGAAATTGTTGTTTCTTCTGCTTTGTTGTTGTTCTGTGAGAGGTTGAAGGAGAGTGAAATGGAGGCATGTTGAATTTGCAGAGAGGGAGAGGAATCTTAGAGAATTTGGAATGGATTGAGAGTGATTGCGAGTGAAGATTAATGTGATTGTAGTTGATGAATTGAAAAGTGATGAGGATTTACAGGGGATGAATGTACCTAATTTAGGTAGGCTATGGGGCAAGTTTATTTGTAGTTAGGGCAGGCGTGACAGTTGTCAAGTTCAATGAGAAAGTTTGTTAGTGATACTAACAGGGTTAATGATCTTTTAGTGTTAGTTGGAATTGAATGAAATAGTTAGTTAGAGTTAAAGTGACTTGTCATGTTGGTTTAGAGGTTGTGAGAGTTAGTTAGTTATAGTTAGTGAAGAAGAAGTTAGTTGGAATTATGCTGAACTTAGGATGTTTCCTGTTAGTGTAATTGAAAGAGCTGAGTTGATGTAGTTAGATTGAAGGTTGTTAATGAATGATTTTGCAGTGATGTAAGAATGTATTGTAAAAAAAATAAAGTAACTTGCAGGATTTGTTATGGAACGGTTAACTTAGTTAGCCATATTGTTGTTGAACTGCTAGAAGTTAGTATTGGATTTATTTGGAATGAATTGATATCATTGTGAATTAGACATAATGATATGCCTAACATGAATAGCATGAAAATTAAGTTAGAAATGGTATGTTTGAAACTGAACTGGGTTGGTGGTATGTTGATTTTTCTATGAAGTAATTTGTTGATCTCTGTTAAACCTCAACTGCTAGAAGTCAATATTGTGAAATATGATAGTTAGTAAAACATTAAATGTTAACTACTGTTAGAATGAATTCCCTTATGTTAGTTCTGATAGTTAGAAAAGTTTGAACATGAATGATGAAATCGAGCTATGCCATGATTTGCTTTGGTTTTTGATTTTCGAACCTTGATTGAATGTGATTTGTATTATCATGACAATTTAGAATGACCTAGTATGATGAATGCATTGTATTGTGTTCTCTTGAATTGAATTGCTCCTGGTTTCCTAAATTGGTCCCTTTGTATTTTGCATGTCATGAAGTTATACCTCCACTCGTGAGCCTCTAAACTCTATGGTGAATCTATGATGTATGTGCAACTTGCATTTGTGCATTAGATGTTATTTGGGGTTATGGTATGTGGTAGATATGTGTATGACTATGTGTGTGCAATGCATCATAGCTTGTAATCTTGATCTATTTTGCAAATGTGATGATGATGTTGTTTTGCTTTGATATTGCAGGTTGGCTATAGGTATGTAGCAAGTTTGTATGGTGCAAGTATTGTGTGATCTAACAATTGGTTTATTCAATGGTTGTACATGAGGGTTTATGGCATGGCATAACATGGATTACTTGGCCATGAAGAAAACTTGGGTTTAAAGCAATTTAAGAAGATGGAAGGGTGAAAATCAAAGTGAAGTTGAAGTGGAATTAGGTTTTAGGGTCAATATTAGGGTTAGGGTAGGTAGTTAACTTTTGTCAATTGTTTGACCAAAAAATCAACAGTTGACCAAAAGTCAATTGTAGGTCAAACTTAGTTTTCTTTTTTGTAATTTTGTGATTTGATTCCTTTTGTAATGTTTAAAGGTTTTGTACAGAAATTGGTCTTTGAATGGCCATGTAACTTATTCTTCAAGAAAACATTTCCCCCTCCAAATTAGCATTTGAAATTTTGAATTTGAATTGAACTTTGCTCTTTGAATGAAACTTGATCTTGTATGAATTGTGAACTGTAATGTCTTGCCTTGAATCCAAACCAAACAACTAATGGACTAGTGTATTGAAAAATCCCATAAAGAGATTAATCAGTCAAAGTCAATCTTTCATGGTTGACTAAGTGAAACTTGTAACACAATCAATTAAAAAATTAGGGTTTCATAGCTTTGAGTCCAAGAGAAGTGGTCATCACTAGTCAATGTAGCATCAAGAATATCAAAAGGCCTTTGAATCAATGATGTTTACTTCAAAAATGAAATGGTAAATGAATGTCTTATGATGCCATTAGGTATGCAGATGAACTATAGATCAAAAGTCAAATGGAAGTGAAAAAAGGAGGGCAAAGTTTGGGGTATGACAGCTGCCCCTGTTTAATCTTCTTGGACATGAATGTATAAATGGCAATAGATTTTTGGGCATTTAAGGTAGAAGAGGATTAAATACAAGAATAACAAAAAAAAATCCATTGAGAATGGATCAGATGTAATTTAAGAAAGATAAATGTATTTGGGGTTTGTTTATTGGAGATATAGAATGGAGGATATGGAATGTAAATTGGATTTTGTAGGTTCATTTGCTGAGGATTGACTGAAATATCTTGTTGGGGAAATAGATCAATCGCAAGATAAAATGTTTGATATGCATGATATACGCAATATATGATTGATTGTTCATGGTGCATGATATATTTTGAGAGAGAAATGAATGGTATCTATAAGGGAGAAACACTTTTGTATGGTGGTAGACTTCAATTTTTCTGACCTTTGATAACTGAACTAGAAAATTTGAACTTCGAAGAGAAGAGGTAGGTATCAGTTTTTATGATGATTTTTGTTTTGCCTCCACTCAGGTAAAGATTGCCCGTGTACTTGCAAAACGCAAGCATAAAGAGTGTATAAATAATTTGTAAAAGGTCTTGAAAATGATTTGCCAAACGAGAAATGGGCTTTGAAATGATTTTCCAGACGAGAACTTAGCTTTGAAATGTTTTTTCTAGACGGGAACTAGGCTTGGAAATGATTGTCCAGACGGGTACTGGGCTTTGAAATGGTTTTCCAGATAGAAACTGGGCTTTGAAATGATTTGCCAGATGGGAGTTGGGCTTTGAAATGATTTTTCCAGACAGGAACTGAGTACCAGACGGGAATTGGATTTTGAAATGATTTTCAAGACGGGAACTAGAATTCGACATGGGTTTCCAAACGGGAATTGGGCTTTGAAATGATTGGCCAAACGAGAACTAGATTTTGAAATGAATGGCAAGATGAGAACTGGATTTTGGAATGATTGGCCATATAGAAACCGACTACTAGACGGGAATTGGATTTTGGAATGATTGGCTAGACGAGAACTGACAACCAGATGCATATTTAATTTTGTAATGATTGGCCAAACAGGAACTGGCTACAAGACGGGAACTGGATTTTGAAATGAATGGCCAGACAGGAGCTGACTACCAGACGAGAACTGGATTTTGAGATGATTGGCTAGACAGGAACTGCATTGTAGGCCAGGATCTTATCTTGGGGATATGTAATTTCTAGTTGCCTCTATGGGCGACCAAGATCCCATTTTGGGTATCTGTTACTTTTATTTGCCTCTATGGGCGGCAAGGATTTCACCTTGGGGAATCCAACATGGTAATTGGCTCTATAGGTCGCAAGGATCCTACCTAGGGGAATCCAAGATGTATAATTGCCTCCGTGGATGGCAAAGATTCTTTGGGGGATCCAACATGGTAATTGCCTCTATGGGAGGTAAGGGTCCCACCTTGGGGAATCCAACACGTATAATTGCCTCCGTGGGCGGCAAGGATCCCACCCTTGGGGATCCAGCTTGTTAATTTCCTCTATGGGCGACAAGGATCCCATTATTGGAGGATCCAGCATGGCAATTTCCTTTATGGGCAACAAGGATTCTACCTTGGGGAATCCAACATGTATAATTTCTTCTATGGGCGGCAAGGATCCCACATTGGGGGATCCTGCATGCTAATTGCCTCTATGGGCATGAAGGATCCCACCTTGGGGAATCCAGAAGGTATAATTGCTTTCTTGGGCGGAAAGGATCCAACCTTGGGGAATCCACCACGTATAATTTCCTATGTGGGTGCAAAGGATCCCACCATGGGGGATCTAGCATGGTAATTACCTCAAATGGCGACAAGGATCCCATTTTTGAGGATACAACATGGTAATTTACTCTATTGAGAGGCTTTCTCATACACCTGTATTTCCTACAAAGATATAACATAGAGAATAAATCTAAATAAATAAAGAAGAGATGCCTCATTAAATATCCTCGCTCCTCGGAGAGCGTAGAGGAAAAAGAGTGCACCTCCTCGGTTAAAGGTTGGTCGCCTAATAATTATATTATAAGAAGAGTGGTTATCAATGACTAGATAGTTAACATTTATTTCTTTGACATGGTTCTGCTCTTTGGACTCGATCCTCGTGGTGAGGCATCCTTTCACTTAGACTTATTCCCCCAAAAATCTGAGCAACGATCCCTTGATGGGCTTCAAGTCTTCGAGATTGAGGTGTAGTCTCTCGAAGGCACCCCTATACAATATATTGGCGGAGCTTCCCTGGTGATGACAGTCTGTCATTACATGAATTCGGCCAAAGAAACAGATCAAAACAAGTTAAAGAGGAGAAAAAATTAAGAAGAAAGACAAAAGAATGAGGAAAAACTAGTTAAGTGTGAAAAAATTGGACTTAGTGAAAAATTAGGTGAAAAGGGAAGCATAAGTGTGCCGCCACTGGAATAATCACGTGCAACATCGTGTGCACGATATGGACATGAAGGTTGTATCGCACGCACGATGCAGGTCATCACGCGTGCGATGACTCCTTTTATAGGATTTTTTGACACATTCTGGTCTATTCTGAAGGCTATTTAAGGGGATTTTCTGCACTTTTTCAAGGGTTACAAAAATTGGCACCAGAAGTACAATTTTTACCACATCATAGGTGATTTTGAGAGCATTTGAAGCCATTGCAGGCCAATCCTTCAAGGAGTATCTTATGCAATTCTTCTTAATTATTTTTGGTATTGTATTTTGAATTATGAGTAACTAAACTCCTCTAGGTTAGGTTGTGTTTTGATGAACTTATTTAAATATTGTTGGGAAATATGTCGATTAGACTTTGCATGAATTCTTTGATCTATAATTCTATTTAATTATTTCTTGTTTGTAATGCTTTTTATGTGAGATACTCTTTTAGTCTGATTTTGTGTAGATAGGGAATACTGACCATTAGTCTATGTGTTGGACCCAGGGAAATTTACGCTGATTTACTAGGGATAGGAAACCCCGAGTAGTGGCTAGTGAATAAACGCTATGTTGCATAGCCTAATCACGCTTGCACCAGTGGACTATGTATAGGAAGCTCTGAGTAGTGATTAGTGAGCTATATCGCAAGAGATTGGTTATATGGGTTTTGTTAATTCGCCGTTGGATTATAGTGATGAGATTGTTCATGTAAGGCGTCAAACATTAATAATAGAGAAATATGGGATTCTATACACAACTTGACCGCTTTCATAATTCTGTCTGAACACTTTGTTTATTTTCGCTTTGAAATATGAAAATCCCCCATTTAGTATTCTATACGTATTGCACACTTTTTGTCTTGTTAAAAAGCAGTCCCTATGGATTCAATATTTTATTACTGCGACACTATCGGTACACTTTCCGAGAAGTCATCAAGTTTTTGGTGCCGTTTTCGAAGACTGTTGATAATTTCAACAAGGCGACACTTGTGCAACGTTTAATATTTTTATTTTTATTTTTGTTTTCAATTGTAAATATTTTTATTTGTAAATATTTTATTTTTGTTTCTTCTTAATTTTTATTTTCTATTTATTTTTCTTTTTAGTTTTATTATTATTATTATTATTATTATTTTCATCTAGTGCAGTGCTACTAAGGTATTTTTCTTTTTGTTTGGATGCAAGGTCAAGAAAATCATGCAAGAGGAACTAGCTGTTACTTTAGCAACGTTCATAGCTTATACAAAGGAACGTGGAGCAGAAACTCTATTTCAAAAGCTTGCGGGAAATTATTCTGAACCAGAACATTACGTCAACACTGAGCAATTATGGGAGGAGGGTTCATCATCTCAATCGGAAGAAACCTTGACTCAGTTCATAAAGATTACTTAACTCAATTTCCTTAAAATCAATAGGCATCAAGAAACCTTGTGAAGGGGCTTGAAAGCTTCCTTTGAGAACTTAGAGATGCAACTTGATCAAGTATCGAGCCAATTAACATTAAAATTGAGATCTAGTGGGTATTTCTATGAAAATGTGTTAGATAATCCTAGAGATAAGGAGATTGAAAGAGAAGTCAAACATGAATGTGAGGTATTTGATGAAGGAGGAGTTGAAAAAGAGAAAGAAGAAGAAAAATGCAAAGCACCTGATAAAGAGATAGACGCAAAAATAGAAGCATCAAAGGTGAAAAAGGTATGTGGGGTAAGAGCAAGAATGTAAGATGAAGATTATATCATTTTGAAGGAAACTTTAATTTCAATAATTTTTTCAGACTTAGATATCCAACTACAATATCTTCAACAAAAGAATAGTCCTACACCTAGAAACAAGGCTGATAAAAGAGGAGAAATAGATGAATTATTAGATGAGATTTATACCTTGCTCAATAATATAAAGCTGAAGAGAATATGGAAGAAAAATCTTCAATTTTCGAAAGTGATGGAATTCCTACCAGATAAAAGGAAGAAGAATGATGATGTTTTTTTTCTTGTCATATATGCCGCCCTAACACAAAAATCGAAAGTTAAAGCTTAGCATCTTAAATAAACGCTTAATGGGAGGCAACCCATCAGATAAGTTTTTATTTCATTTGCAAAATTTAAATTGCAGTTTATTTCAATTAATTGTTTTTGTTTTGTAGTATGTCACATTTAGGAGCAGCAGGACAAAAACTTGAGAAATGGATTGAAATAAGAAAGAGAGACTAAAAACTCTCTCTAATCCTATTATTTTTTTCAAATATCTTTGCACTTTCTAGTGCTATTGTTGTTGTTTCAGGAAATGGGTCCAAAGCGAAGCCGCTCCTCTCGAGCATCATCATCAATCAGACAAGGGCATAGTGGACCAAACAGAACCAAGACTTTAACAACACCATGCAAGATGTGTAAGACTTTTTCTGCTCTAATGACATGTTAATTTGGAGTTTTCTGAATTTGTATTAATTTATGTGATTCCATTTTACGTCGAACATGTCGATCTCTCGAGTCAATCTAGAGTATTAGCTATAATACTTGGTTCTCCTTTGTACCAATAAATTTATGTTTGTCTTTAATGGACAAGTTTGAACACATGAACCAAGAGAAACTTGATCTTCAGGAAATAAACTTACAACTTGAAGGCAAAGGATGAGAAAATAATCAAAGGACTTGTACTCAACCTTCAGATGCCTTAACTATTATGGTTTGAGCCAAATAAATTCCATTATTCACTATTCTTTGGTGTATCCATGCATTATTGTTTTATCTGGTTTGAACTAATTTTGATTAAATTTGTCTTGATTGATTAACATACACTAAGGTAGTTGTTTGTTTATAACTTTGATCCTTTTAAACCACCCTATAGTAATAGGTATATTTTTTGCTAGTCACTTTGAGCTTAGCCTTTCCTTCGGTGACTTAGTCCTAATTTGTAGCTGTATGACTTGAAAGATCTTATCTTTCCACCCTCTCTTTGGAGTTAGGTAGAATTGTAGTTCTTAAGTTGTATGAAAAATATAAAGTTTGGGGATGCTCTTGGAAGTGAGCAAATTTGTAAGTTTAGGGTTGGGGTACTAGAGAAAATTGGTTAAAAATTCAAAAATTGTGAGAAAATAAGAAGTGGAAAAAGGATTTTCTTCAAAAAAAAAAAAGTAAAAGAATGCCAAGCATAATAAAGACCACAATATAAAAATCTCTAGTACCATCAAGGAGAAACAAATGGGATGGTGATAGAAGGAGAAATAGGCACATAACTCCAAAAGTTTAAACCTACTTTCCCAATTATATCCTACCCGAACATAAGCCAAGATACAACCTAAAAAATCCTCAAATGTGTGTGTTTTGATTTTTATGATGAATTATATTAGAATGTGATCAAGCTAAGCATAAACTATTTTGCATGTTGATTGAGAGATTACCTTATCAATTGAGTGAATCAAGGTGAGATGAGAGATAAGTTGAGTACTCGTCAAAGTTTGAGGACATTTTCTGAATTTTCCGGATAAAAGTTAGAAGCTAGAATGATGGTTGAGTAAAGAAAAATATTATATGGTGATTTTCAATTGTTATTATGCGACTTGTTTCAGTTGAAATATGCAGTTGCAAGCAAGTAACTTGAGGACAAGCAACGCTTCAAGTTTGGGGTTGTGATGACAGTCTGTCATTGCATGAATTCGACCGAAAAAACGTATCAAAACAAGTTAAAGGGGAGAAAAAATGAAGAAGAAAGACCAAAGAATGAGGAGAAAATAGCTAAGTGTGAAGAAATTGTACTTCGTGAAAAATTAGGTGAAAAAGGAAGCAAAATATTGCAGCCACTGGAATAATCATGTGTAACATTATGCACATGATATGGACATAAATGCTGCATCGCGCACGCATGCAGGTAGTCACGCATATGATGACTACTTTTTCCGAGCTTTTCTAACGCGTTCTGGTCCATTCTGAAGGCTATTTAAGGGGGATTTTCTGCACTTTTTCTAGGGTTACAAAAATTAGCACCAGAAGTATGATTTTTACAGCATCAGATGTGATTTTGAGAGCATTTGAAGTCTTTGGTGGCCAATCCTTTAAGGAGTATCATATGAAATTATTCTTAATTACTTTTGGTATTGTATTTTGAATTATGAGTAACTAAACATCTCTAGGTTAGGTTGTGTTTTGATGAACTTGTTTAAATATTGTTGGGCAATATGTTGATTAGACTTTGCATTAATTCTTTGATCTATAATTCTATTTAATTGTTTATTGTTTGTAATGATTTTTATGTGAGATACTCTTTTAATCTGATTTTATGCACATATGGAATACTGACCATTAGTCTGCGTTGGACATAAGGAAATTGTCATGCTTATGCTGGTTTACTAGGGATAGGAAACCCCGAGTAGTGGCTAGTGAATAAATACTATGTTGCATAACCTAATCATGCTTACGCTAGTGGACTATGGATAGGATGCTCCGAGTTGTGATTACTAAGCTATATCACAAGGGATTGATTATAGCGATTTTGTTAATTCGCCGTTGGATTATAGTGATGAGATTGTTCATGTAAGGCATTAAACATCAATAATAGAGAAATATGGGATTCTATACACAACCCGACCGCTTTCATAATTCTGTCTGAACATTTTGTTTATTTTCGCTTTGAAATATGAAAAAACCCCACTTACTACTCTATACTGTCATACCCCAAATTTACCCTTCCTCTTATACAATTTTCATGGCCCTACTGCACATGCATGCATTCATTATTTCATCATCATGATTTTATTGAACATTAATAACCAAATACATATTATACAGACTCGAGGCATGTTGTTTACACCTGAGAAAATTTGGGGTTTTCCAGATAAAGCTTCAAGATAAGAATGTGCAATAAAGCAAAAAAGTAATTTTTTGGTGTGTGTAACCGGTTACCCAATTGCTGCTAACCGGTTGCACCCCTTGTAAATAAGTTTCCAGGCCATTTTTGGCCTGTGTAACCGGTTACCCAAATCCTGGTAACCGGTTACACAGATTGTTACGCAGGCTCCCCAAGCCATTTTTGGCTTGGGTAACCGGTTACCTTGATCCTGGTAACTGGTTACCCTGCGCAAAACAACAACAATAACTTTTTTTCACTCCAAAGTGAATCCTTTAGAGGGATTTGAGTCAAGTTTGAGACAAGTGGGTTTTGTTTGGTTTACACTTTTTCTTGGGGTTTTTGCTCTTAATATCCTTTTATTCACCATTATTTAATCAAACTTTGTTATTGTTATCATTTTCTTTTTATTGTTGACTTATTGTTATATTTATTTTGGTTTATGAAAAATCTATTAGATCATGACCATGATTGTTTAGAGTTGATAAAACCTTCAATATTTCAAATCTATTAATGAATGATCAATGAATCATTCATGATACTTTGAGGCATTGATATGTTGCCTCTATTTCAATCATACTCGAGTCATTTGATGTATAGATGAAACCATACTTTTTGTATACTAACTTGCTAATCCATTTGCTTATTGTGATTCCATTAATCACTAACTTCTAACATTTATATTATTGCACTTTATTTCTTTGCTATTTATTTGATCACAATTTATTTTATTGTTCATTTTCTTTCAAGTACTTTATGTTTATGTCCATTATCATCTATTCATATATCATTTGTATTGTGTCAATTTATTTGTTCTCTTACTATTTTGTTTAATAAAAAAAAAGGAGTAAAATAAATTACAATTATTTGAGTGATATAATCTTCTATTTGTCAAAATATTGATAGATGGACTTGGGGTTGTATAACTTTCTTTGTTACAAATCTATTGTTAGATGATTATTAATCATCTTCAATACTTTGCATCAATGATAAGTTATCCCTTGATGCGCCATATTTTGAGTTTTTTGACCTATCGATAGATAATCCTCAAAATGTTCATTTTGCACATATTACTAACCGTTAATTATACTTCATTAATTTTTTTTATCATTAACCTTAATTATTATATTTTTTTTATTACTATTAATTTGTTATTTATTTTATGTCATTCATACTCACTAACCATTGTTATTGTGATATTATTGTTATTATTATCTTGTAATTTGCTTTTATGTCATTACCTTGTAATTTAAATTCAAGTACTCATTATCATCATCATTGTATAAACTCATCATGCATGTTTATTTATTTTTTATTTATTTTATTTTCATCATACATTAAAAACAACAAAAAACATGATAAAATTAGGAATATATCTGAACTATTCCTAATTTCTTTCTCAAAGTTAGGAATCTGTCAATCTTCAATACTTTGGTGAAAATGCCGGTCAACTGTGCTTCACTCGAGCAATGTCTCACTTCAAGTTCAGCTTAATTTACCTTCTCCCTTAGGAAGTGAGATCTAGCTTCGATGTGCTTACTCCTTCCATGCAGAACTGGATTCTTTACAAGATTAATGACCGACTTGTTCTCGATCTGCAACACTAGAGGTTTCTTCACTTTGACCTCTATCTCATCCAGCAGAGATATGATCTAAATAGATTTACAAGCATCACACGATCCTGTTATATAAACGGTCTCACATGATGATAATGCCACCACATGTTGCTTTCTTGAGCACCATGAGATTGGGACACCAAAAACCTTAAAGAAACAACCTGTTGTGCTTATTCGATCTTCCTTATCTCCACATAAATCATCATCTGAATAACAATTAGTCACAATTATTTGCATTAAAAATCTCGTGGAAACAGGATTCCATAATTTACCGATCCTTTTAGGTATCTCAGGATTCTTCTTGCACCCTTCATGTGTGACACCTTTGGTTCATCCATGTATCTGCTTATCAATCTGACTGACAAACCTATATTAGGTATACTGTTGCACACATACATCAGAGATCCTACAATTTGTTTGAACAAAGTGACATCGACCTTGTCCTCCTCTCCATGCTTCTCTAGTTTTAGATTAGGTTCGACAGGTGAGGATGCAAGATTCAAATCTTCCATCATGAATATCTTGAGTATTTCTTTGACATAATTCCTTTGATGCAACACCATACCTTGCTTGGTAATTTGAAATTCCATGCCTAGGAAATATGAGAAGTTTCCCAGATCAGACATTTCAAATTCTGTCTTCATTAGCTCTTTGAACTTCGACAAGTTCTCTATGCTATTTCAAGTTAATAGCAAGTCATTAACATATGAATCGATGATGGTTATATATTGTGCCATGAGTTGTACATAGACACCATACTCAGACCCGCATCGGATGAAACCCAATTCGACTAAGTATCAGTCGATCTTCTTGCCCCATGCCCTAGGTGCCTGTTTGAGACCATAGAGGGCGTTGTGCAGCTTGCGCATTTTCCCTTCTTCCTCATGTATCAAAAACCTAGGAGGTTGTATCACATACATGACTTCATATAGGGGACCATTTAAAAATGCTAATTTCACATCTAAATGAAATGTCGACCAACCTTGCTTTCATGTCGAGGCTACCAACAATATGACAACTCGAATCTTGCTACTGTTGCATATACTTCATAGTAGTCGAGTCCTACTATTTGAAGAAACCCTCAAGCTACTAATATTGACCTATGTCTTGCAATCGACCAATTAGGACTGTGCTTCAACTTGAACACCCACTTTACTTCAATAGCTTTTGTATTTGTTGGCAATTTGATTAGTTTTCTCATGTATTGTTTCTTTCGATCACTTGTAGCTTTTCGACCATAGATGCCTTCCATTGTTTATCCTTTAAGGCCTCACTATAATTAATTGGTTTAACACTTGCAAGTAAAGCGAAATGAACCAAATCTCCATATGGTGTGACTTCATCATCACCGACCACTTCATAGTCTTGAAGCCTTGCTGAGAGAACTCTGGTTCTTTGAGGTCTTTGACTTGTTCTAGCCACACCCTCTATATTGTCTGCTTTGACTTCGACTGTGAATGGAATGTTAATAACTGAAATTTCTTCGTGCTCATTACTTTCTTCATCAATGTCATAGCTCATAAATGGATTGTTAGTTGCATCATCTGAATTCTAATCCCAGGTAGATTTTTCATCAATCACAATGTCTCAACTCATCACGATCTTATCATCATTGGATTGAATAACATGTATGCTCTAGTCTTATGATATCCTACTAGAATCATAAGTTCATGAAAACCTGAAAATACATCATACATTTGCCTTGATTTACACTAAAAAATCGTACCACTTTCATTTATATTCCTATTATTCTGCAAGTGTTCGAGTTATTTTTGCAGGTATTTCAATTCCCATGCTTAAATGAGCAAAGTGTAGAAAAGGAAGGAAAAGAAGAAGAAACAGAAGAGAAAACAACAGAAAACCAGAGAATACAAATTATGTGCATGTGACGACCGTCACAAAGCCTGTCACAACCGTCACGCCTAGCCTGTCACGACTGTCACAGGCTCATCACGAATGTCACACGACCAAAATCAGCGCTTTGAATCTGTCAACAGAAGTGATCCACCAGACCCTTATTTTTCGTTCCTTAGCCACTTTCCCGTGGATTCCTCACTCAACCAAGTCACACTTATTTCTCTCAACTGCCAAGACCAAAAGGGGAATATAAAAGGATGGAAGTTGGAAACCTACTGGAGGCTAAATTTTTCTCTCCAAAGCCAGCTTTCAAGACCTTTTCTCTTTGCATTGTTTTCTCTCCACAACATTTTCTGTTTGTCTTTTATTTTTCTTCAGCAACATTGTTTTCTTTTACCGTTCAGAGCTTTGATTTTCCCTTTTTCCTTTCCGCTTTTCATTTATCCAAAGTAGTAGTTTCCTACACTGGGGACCTACTACAATTTATTTAATTTAGTTTAAACAACTATTTCGAAGAAGCAGAATCCTACCGACCTGTGGAGGACTGCTCAAGTACTTCAAGATTCGGCATATTCTATTAATCAAATTTCCAAGTTTTTATTCAATTACAATTGTTATTGCTTATTTATTACTATAATCATGTTTGCTGTATTGTTGATCTGTTTATGTTCGTCTGTGTTTGCGTTATTTAACATGTCCGGCTAAACTACCGGTATCGGTATGTAGACCATTTAATTAGGTGAGATTTAATAATAATCGGTGTAAATCTTCTTTTCTCAAACAATCTTTTTGGCTGTGGTTTTTAATTTAAATTTAATTAACTTTGTCACAAGAGTGAGAAGCTATTTAATACGATTTTGCCACGAGAGTGGGAAATTAACTAAGGTGAGAACCGACAATCGCGAGAGCGTGAGGGTCGAACTGGATAGTAAAAACTAGGCATTGATTTTAAAAACAGCGAGAGCACTTTAAAAGCAATTAGAACTTATTTAAAAGTATTTTTAACTTCAAATGGGACAGCGAGAGCGTACATTCTGACTTAAAGGTATAGTCCGAATCAACAATCACGAGAGTGTGAGATAAAGCCTTTTAAATAAGTATTTTCTACTGAAAGATATTTGGTACTTAAATTATACATCGGTGACTTATCGAATCCCTGACGATTAATGCGTTGCATACTGATATCCTCCTATTAATATTTTCTTAAAACTTAACTTCCCTTAGATTTAATTTTCTTCAACCAAACTTCTAAAAATCATTCCCTTAGCTAAACATAGTAACATCAGTAGCATTAGTTTGACCATCGGTCCCTGCGGGTTCGATATCTTTTAAAACTAAAACGACTAGACTGTGCACTTGCAGTCAAGTACCCGATAAACTATATTCTATATACAGTCACGAGACGTATCACTTCACTCATATCATCAAGCTTTCTTCTCCCAGCATCAGGAACATGCTTGTAGAAAAAAGAGCCAAACACCTTCAGATGACTCATTGATGGTCGTTTTCCACTTCAAACTTCTTTAGGCATCTTGCTCTTTAGTTTGTTGGTAGGGCACTTGTTCATAATATAAACAGCAGTAGTAATTACTTCACCCCAATTTTTTTTGGCAAGTTCTTTTGTTTCAACATGCATCTTGCCATAGCCAATATGGTATAGTTTCTTATTTCTACTATTCCATTATGTTAAGGAGTGTAAGGAGAAGTTACCTCATGATCAATCCCATGTTCTTCACAAAAAACTTCAAATACTTTGGATTTGTATTCACGACCTCCATCTGTTTGCAGAACCTTGATTTTTTTTTCACTATTGTTTTCGACAAGCTTTTTGAATCTCTTAAAGATTGAAAATACTTCGTCTTTGCGCCTTATCATGTAGATCCAAAATTTTAGACTACACTCATTGACAAATAAGACAAAATATATGTTTCCACCAATGGTAGGAACCTCAAATGGGCAATATACATATGAATGTACTGATTCTACTATGCAGGAGGATCTTATTGGCATAGTCGAAAGAAAAGACTTTATGAATTTCTTCCCTACTAAGCAACCTTCACAGAGTTTGTCGGGCATCACAATACTTGGTATACCAGTTATAATATCTTGAGTAATCATTTGATTGAGTGACCTAAAATTCAAATGGCCAAACCTCAAATACCATATCCAACTATGCTTGCGGTCGACAACCGCTTTTAGACATTGTACCTCAGTAGAACTGATAATGGTTTGAAATGTCCTATTCTTTGACAGAGGAGATTTTATGACCAAATTCTTCCGGGTGTAAAAAAATTCTAAGACTCTATCTTTCATAACCACCGACAAACCTTTTTCGACCAATTATCCAACACTTAGTATATTGCACTTTATTCCAGGTACATATAGTGCATCTTTGATCACAACTTTTACTCCATTATGCCTTTGAATAAATATGTTTCCAGTACCTTCTACTTGCAATGAGCTATTATTTGCAAGCCTGACCTTTCTCTTCTTCGACTCGTCAAAATTTGCTAACCACACTCTTCGACTAGTCATATGATTCGAGCAGCCTGTGTCGGGGAACCAGATCTTGGAGTCGACATGCTCATCTGATATTGAAACCATAAGCACCATACCTTCATAATCATTTGAATCTTGACATGCAAGGTTTGCTCATTCATCTTCCTTGCCTTTTGTTGATCCTTTTCCTTTCTTGCACCAACATTTCTTGGCCAATTGACCCCATTTTTCACAGTTATAACACTGCACACTTTTCTTCTCCTGTTTGTCTTTCTGATATGAGGTTCTTTCTCATATTTTCGAGGATTCAGAAGCCCTATCATTAACCTTATACTTTTGAGAGTTCACTCAAAACTTCTTGCTTTGACACTTGTCTCCTTTGCCCTTGAACCTATTGAAACTATCATGTTTCTTCCATGTATGGACATGTAGTGTTTGTATCTAATATTGAACTGCTTTCCTTTCGACAATCCTTAACTCATATGCCTCCAATGAACCAACCAAATCTTTCAATTTAAAGGTTTCAAGATTGTTGGATTCTTTAATGGCTACAATAAAGTAATCAAAGTGAAAGGTTAATATACATATTACCTTAGCAAATATCATCTTATTAGTTAGGACTTCACCATAACCTTTCATGAGATGAACAAGATTTTGCACCTTCAAGACATATCTTACAATCTTTTCATCTTCTCCCATCCGCAGTAACTCATACTGTCTTCATAGTGTCTACAACTTGATAACTTTAACCTTCTCACCACCTTCATAATACTTGACAATAATATCCCATGTCTCCTTCGTTGATTCAACATGAGACATCCGGTCAAAGTTTATCGTATCTACTATAGATTAAATACAAGCATAGTCTTTCAATCTTTCTTTTTTGCTTCCTTATGAGTGATTCTTTGAGCATCGTTTGCATTGTTAGAAAGCTCAAGAATGTCATTAGTAACCACTTCTAGGGTTTCATGAAAGTCAAACAATGACTACATCTATTTTCTCCATCAGATCCAATTTTTGCCATTAAGAATTGGAAATACCATTGCTACCATTCATATTTGCAGCGAATACGATTCACGGTCTCTGGAAACATGACCACCGAGGTGCAGTTCTTAAAAACACGATCAAGAAAAACGAACCAGAAACTCTAGATACCAATTTGTTAGTTTAGAAGCACTTCAGATAGGGAAGGAATGAGAGGGAGATTGAGATAATGAAAAGTAATTGTATTATTGAATATTGTTAGAGTTATCTACACATGTATTTATATACAATAGGTTGCTTGTAACCCAAATAGCTAGTCATAACAAACTAACTAACTTCCTAACCAAGTAACTAACTAACTTGGATTATATCATAACATTTCATTTACTCTTCTCTCTCTATTTGATGAATTTACTATCAATCCATAATTAGTCTATTGCATGATTTTATAATTTTACTCTTTCACTTTAAAAAATTTACACTACATCATAGATTAATTAGTAATAAACAAATGTTCCAATTAAATCTCTCACGCACCTCTCTTTGCATTATACGTGTCACACTCTAATTAGCACACAGTCTCCATTCTAATTTCAAATTCTCTATTCTAATTTCAAATTCTCTCTTTTCACACTTTTTCATTTTTCACCTCTCTCTCTCTCTCTCTCTCTCTCTCTCTCTCTCTCTCTCTCTCTCTCTCTCTCTCTATATATATATATATATATATATATATATATATATATATATATATATATATGCCGCCCCTTTCAAGAATATAGTTTTTCCTGAGCTCACATTTGAAGTGTTTTTCTTCTCCAATTGTTTGTAAGTGCATCCCATGATACACTTTCTTCATCACTTTCATGCTTTAAGATGTGTTTTTCATTTCTAAATTATATCCATTTTCAACTAATTTGTTCTTCGTTATCTTTTGAGTTTAATGGACAATCAACTGGTTTTCGCTTCTTCCTTATTTCATGTAGATTTGTTTATGTGTTGTGTTTCGATTTCAAGCAAAGAAGAAGATGAAGATCTTGTGGGTTATGGTTTTTATTTCAAGCAAAGAAGACGAAGATCTATTAAAATATGCATCTCTTTTTTATGTTGTTGTTGACTCTTTTAGTATTGATTAAGCATAGTTATTTGTTTACTTTTTCTTCTTCGAAACTAACATTTAATGGAATTTTATTTTTATATCCGGTGATTTTATTTGCTAGATATTTTATTCTTAGTGATTTTTGTTAAATACAATTAAAAATTCTGTTATTAACCTTTCCAAAACTAACAGAATTTATTTGTTGAGTCACTTTAGTTGTATTTTTGAGTTGTCTTCTAATTTATAAGCAAAAGTCTTCTAATTTTTTGGGCCTTAAATATAAGCAAATGTCAACAAATCTATGTGCATTTAATGCATTTATTCCAAAAGTATCCCTGCATTAATTACTTAATATTGTTAGAAGAATACAATTTAATTAAGGATATACTAGTAATTGTGTTGTCTCTCTCACATGAAATCAAAAAACTTAAATGCACTTAACTATATTTCTTAATAAGCGTAAAACTTGTCTTTTTTGTTTATAAATCAGGCCGGAGTAGTATCATTTTATTCTCTCAATGTATAAATACTATTGTAATATTCTTAATTCAAAATTAATGCCAAAATTACTATTCATCCAATATTACTCTTTTCTCTCTAATTCTCTCTCAACTTCATCTTCCCCAATTTCTTATCTTCCACCTTGTCAAATCTTTAATTTGAGTTTTATGTTCTAACATTTGGCATCAAGAGCCTTGGTTATTGATCTTAATCCGCTGCAACAATGTCAACCGTTTCCAATGATCGAATTCCCACCAATCTCCCGATTCTTGATTCGAAGAACTATGATAAATGGGCGAAACAAATGAGGGTCTTGTTTGGTTATCAAGAGGTGCTTCAGATCGTCGTCAATGGAGTTACACAATTAGGGGCAGAGGCTACCGACATTCAAAGAGCTACACACAAAGAAGAGAAGAAGAAGGATTACAAAGCCCTATTCTTGATTCATTCGTGTGTTGATAATGACAATTTCGAGAAAGTCGGCGATTGTGAATCGGCGAAGCAAGCATGGGAAATCTTGGAGAAAGCATATGCCAGTGCCGTCAAAGTGAAGGTTGTAAGGTTACAAACTTACAAGCGACAATTCGAGTTAACACAAATGGAAGACAAAGAAACGATCAACGATTACATTACGCACATTACCCGGTTAGTTGATCAAATCAAATCTTGTGGGGAAACGATTCTTGAGCAGCATGTTGTATCAAAAGTATTGCGTTCGTTAACGTCGCGTTTCGACAACATAGTTATGGCCATTGAAGAATCAAAGGATCTAACAACTTTGAGCAAGGATGAATTGCAAAGCTCGTTAAAGGCACATGAACAAAGGATGGATGAGAGAGGCGCCGACAAAGCCAAAACGGAGATTGCTTTGCAAGCGCGTTTCAATGAAAAGAACAAGAGGTCGAAAGGAAAATTTGCAGCGAGAGGTAAATCAAATTTTCAGAATTTTGGTTCAAATGTTTCGCAAAATTCAAAGCATTCGACGAGTGAAAAAGGTGAAAGTAGCTCCAAGGATAGTGGTCATAGCAATGGTTTTAAGAAGAGTGATGTGAGTAAGGTGCAATGCTACAAGTGCAGAAAGTTTGGACACTTTACAAATTCATGTCGTGGTAAATTGAATGAGAATCACAATAATGAAGCCAAGGTTGCTAGGGAAGAGGTAGATGATGAGGACACACTTCTAGTAATGATCACGGAGGAGAGTTATGGCATTACGGATTTTTCGGGCAGCAACTACAATAGTGACAGTTTGCGGGACAACAAGTGTACTATTCCGGAAAATAGCGAGAAAATGCATTCGGATCGAAGTGCATTGGTTACCGTTCGTGATGGAGTCCAAGGGAGAGATGAGTGGTACTTTGATTCCGGTTGTTAAACACATATGACAGGTCGAAAAGATTGATTTGTGCAAATCAATCAAGCGGCAAAAAGTAAAGTCAAATTTGCCGACGACACCACTTTAAGCGCCGAAGGGGTAGGAGATGTTTTGATCGAAAAAAGGAATGGTGGACATTCAAGGATCAAAGATGTCTTGTATATACCAAGAATTAAGTGTAATCTTTTAAGCATTGGCCAATTACTTGAAAGAGGATTCAAAATTCGTTTGGAGGACAAGATTTTACGCGTTTTGGATTCAAATGTTGTGTTGATTCTAAAAGCGCCGATGGCTGCCAATAGAACCCTTAAGGTTGAGTTAAAGGTTATGGAGCATCGTTGTCTAGCTACCGCGACAAGTAGAGATGAGTGGTTATGGTATTACCGTCTTGGTCACCTTAATTTTAGGGATCTAAGAAACTTGCAACAAAGCGAAATGGTAATGGTGCTGCCACACATTAGTATTCCAACTGAATTGTATGAGGAATGTGTGAAGGCTAAATAACACAAGAATGTGTTTAGCAAAGATGCGGGTCGAAGAACCAAAGGCTTACTTGAGGTGGTATGTTCCGACGTTTGCGGACCGATGCAAGTAGAGACTTATGGTGGCAATCGATATTTTGTTACGTTCATTGACGATTTTAGTAGGAAGCTTTGGACATATCTTATCAAGAGAAAAGATGAGGTATTTGGAGTTTTCAAGAATTTCAAATCCATGGTGGAGCGCCAAAGCGGTCGGAAGCTCAAAATTCTCAAAACGGATGGTGGAGGTGAGTATACCTCTAGTGAGTTTGAGAAGTGTTGTGATCTTGAGGGAATTGTTGTTGAAATGTATATTTCGTGTCGGGTTTTTGTTATCGTATCCACAGGGATTGTAAGATATCACCGCCGTTCGATGGTTGTATTAATCGTAGCTCAATGTAACAATAAGGTTTTGGTTTTAATCAAGTTATCTTGCATAAAAAGTAATAAATTGCGGTAAAAGTTATGGTTTGATTAAATGAGAAATATTGCCAAAGTTAGGTTTCAATGATCATTTTGCATGTATTTGCTCGGTCAACAATCTTATAAACTCCTTTAGATGATAAATCATTTCACAAAGTCCTCTCAACATGTTTCTCTCGAACACACATTGTGAGTTTTGCCATTTTGATCCATTGTTTCTCTCGAACACAATCTATCAAAATGACAACTTTTTGGTTCAACCTTATGGTGAACAAAATCATTCATTACTATCTCTAGCTAACAAACAAGTTTGGATGAAAACCTAGGTCAAGAGTCGGTAAACATCTCTCGATCATAAACCAACACAAAGAGTTTTAAATAGAAACAAAGTTTTCATCATATATTTACCATTAAAGAGTTTACATATGAGGATCCTTACATTTACACACAAAGCTAGTAATCACCTACATCTATCCTTGACAAATGGATGACTTAGCTACTCATTTTCATGGTAGCTTGGTCGGCAAGTAAGGAAAGAAGGTTGATCAACATCCAAGTCGGATAATCGAAGTTGGATGGGAATCCACCTTCTTTTTGTGGAAGATGGTTCTAAGATGAAGAGAAATGAAAACTAGGGCATAAAAGATCCCAAGAACAATGCTGCAAAAATATCTAGAAGAAAGTACAAAAGTGGAAAAAGTTGGTAAAAATGAGGTATGGTGCTCAAAAGTGGCACCTGCTACTTATAGACCACTGCTGGGCTGTCATGCTCGCTAGGCGAGCAGAATGGCTCGCCTAGCGAGGGTCTAATATGGGCACATAAGGCACCTGCGCCCAGAGAAACATGGTCTGCTGAACTGTCATGTTCGCCTAGCGAACATACCTTCGCCTAGCGAAGGACACGCTTCAACCTTCGCCCCAGCGAGGTTGAGAGGTTTTGCTACTGGAATGCTCGCTGGGGACTCGCTAGAGCTTCGCCTAGCGAGTGAGTGCTGGCTGCGCTTTTCACCAAAACAGAATGAACTCGCTACCACCTTCGCCTTCAGCTCGCCTGGCGAATTAATTTGACAGTTTACTGGAGCTTTTCGCCTGGAGCTCGCCTAGCGAAGCAGTGCTTCGCCACAGCCTCGCCTAGCGAGCAGGCTGATGAAATGCTTGTATTCTTTGGTTCCTTTGCCAATTTTCTTATGTCTTCATTTTCAATTAGTTCATGCCTTTTTCCTGCACAATAACACACAAATCAAAGGCACCAAGCTTGTTTATCAATGTAATGCATTCCATGTAAAACAAATGTGGTTTTGACAATTTTAGCAAGGAAAAAGAGTGAAAGATGCCCACATATGATAGCTCAAATAAGCACTTTTGGGCATCTAACAACTCTCCCCAACTAGATTCTTGCTTGTCCTCAAGCAAAGTATGCCTCTTGAAGGACAAGAGGATTTGCTTTAAGAAACTGGTTTCTCCGAAGTTGGATAAACGGCTCAAACACAAGCGAAATCAGCAAATACAAGTTTCCAATGGTTCGAATAAAATAATACATAAGAACTAAAACTTAAATAGCAATGCAAAATATTTATCTATCTACAATAATACTATTCTGAATGAATCATCCTATCTCTCCTCTTCGAATAAGGAATGAAGATTTTACGCGTTTGCAACCGCGGGAATAATCTCACTCTCTAACAAACAATGAAGAAAACAAATAGATTCATACAATGTCTAACAATTATAAATGGTACTGTGGAAGCATAAAGATCACTAAGGGCTTTTAGGGTGCAACTTGGCTAGGTTAACAAACAAGGGACATTTCTAAGGCCATTGAAACGAAAGTGCCGATGCAAAAGAGACATTCACAATAATATTCACACTACTCGACTTTGTTTCATTTGTTTCTTATTTGTAACCTTCACAACACATATTCCACAACTCAATTTTTATGTTTCACTATTTTTCTTCCAAGCAAGCATTCATTTTCATTCTTTCTATTTTTGTTCTTTTCTTTCACATCAAATATACAAAACAGATGTTTCTTTTCTATATTTTCTATACATACATTTTTTTATGCTTGCTCGGTTTTTCTTTTCTTTTTCAAGAGTTGTGGTACTTACCAATTCTTTTTCGTTCTCCCCAACTTATTTCTTACTCACCCTAAGTGAACGCTCTTAACTTTTTACGGCAAAAGAACAATAATCAAGATTTTCCGGGTTGTAAAAAAAAGATTTTTGAGATCTCGCTTTATTTCAAGCCGAGATTCAACTGTTTAAGCTCAAAGGGGTTAACAAATACTCTCTCTGCTCACAGGTAAGTTGTTTTTGGATGTAGTTGTGCTCAAAAGAAAACAAGTGCCTTGATCATTTCTAATTGCTTCCACAATTTCACAATAATAAAAGACAAAGCATGAATCTCATGAATCAACAAAACTTATTAGAATCCAGCATTTAAGTGTACAATGGAGGTTTCCTCACAATTTGTGGTTTTAAGTTCTAGATGAAACATTCATTCAATTATGTTGCAAAAAGACAATATTCACTTTACCAAAAAGAGTAAAGTTCCTAATGCATTCTAAAATTCTAGCCGAAGGTAACCATGTACCTTAGCCTCATTCACTTGTTTATTCTTATCATTGCCATCCAAGCTCAGATGCACCTTCATTGGGTACTTCTTGAGGAGCAACCAATCTAGAAGGGTTTGCCACTCAATCAACCAAAAATTTATTAAACACACAAAATTAAAAACATAACTAAATAACATTAACTGAAAATATAAATTTGTTCATGGGGGACAAAACACCCCAATAGTACAACCCAAAATCAAGATACAAAATCCGAAAATACAAATAGAATTGACATAAAAACTGAAAAAAATACAAAAACTTAACCCACTAAGGGCTCAGGACTCCTCCTCGCTACCGGCATGAGAACCGGTAGCCTCATCATCAACATCATCATCATCAGCATCAGCATCAACGCCCACCCCCTCACCATAGACAGGCCTGTCCACAGGCCAGTTGGCGTTAAGCAGAAACTGCTCACGCGCCAACAATGCCTGAGCCCCGGTGGGGTCATTCCCTCGCAGTTCTAACCTCTGCATACAGTTGTGCATATCTGTCATGGCTCTCTGGGATGCCGCCATCCACTCAAAACTGTAGTCGCACACAGCTCTGAGGTAGGGAACAAGTCCAGGAGTAGAAGTACCAGGACCATCAGAAGTCCGGGTACTTCCTGAGGCTGCACTGCCACCGGTAGTCTTTGGTCTACAATATTTGGCCACATACCGATCATCGATAGGTGACGGGATCCTTACCTGACCCCGAGACGGAAGTCTCACCCTTGCCTGAACGCATAAACTCATGATCAAACACGGGAAAGCTAGGGGACAATTAACACGAGCCCCCGACTTAAGCCCGCTCTCGACCACGGACTTCAGCTCATTTGCGATGATCCCCAAGGATTCGGTTGATAGCATCCCGGTCAAATGGAATTGGACGCCCGACCACTTTAGATACCCAAGTAAAGGGCTCGTCGTCGTCGGGCAGTGCGTTAGCATAAAATTCACGCACTGTCGCTATGTCGTAATGCTCTAAGGGACTAATCAACCTATCCCATTTCTTCGCGTCAATCAACCCGGCGAAATTTCTGTAAGTGCCTTGTGGGTTGATCAGAAATCGCTTCTCTGGAAGTATCTTCCGCTTCTCCAGAGCGATGTATCTGGCGGCCTGCTTCGGGCCGACAAACTTGTCTTGGTCAAACTGGATAGGCACTGTCCGAGAAGTAGTTGCTCCCTTTCTTTTCTTACCCGCTCCAGACCTTGACTCCATTCTGCAAAATATACAAAGAAACAACACACACCAAACAAACAGATTAGCCATCAAAGCATAATTTAAAAGACTGCCTTGCTCGCTGCTGCTTCGCCTAGCGAAGTGGCAGCGAACGCTCGCCCCAGGTTCGCCTAGCGAGTGCTAGCGAACCTTACGGGTTTTGGGGTTTTTCAGCATGTTCAGAGATTCTCCCCCAAAACCCATACTCAAAGAGTTCTAACAACAGAACCATAAAGATTTATCAAGCAAATAACCGTTCTATGGAATTAGGGATGACCTATTCGCATGCAAAACCTAAAAATTCCCCAATTCAAAACCTAAAATCCCAAAAATTGCAAACTCCAAAATACCACATGCAACCTCAATGTTTCCCATACCACACTCATCCTATTTGCCATTCAAATTGGAAATTTAGAGTTCAAACAAAAAGAAAAATGTAGTAGGGCAAACCTTAGTTACACGGATTCGGAAATGTGAAGTGAGAAGAGTTTGCAATCGACCAAAAAGAGCAAGTGTTGGTGATAGAGATGCAAATGAGAGAGTTTGAGAAGCTTAGCACAAATTTCTCAGCAGAGCCGTTCAGAAAAGTTTTGTAAGTTTGGGGCAAAATGACCCTGCTGAGATTTAAATAAAAAAAACTGTCCTGCAGCGCTCGCTGCTGCCTCGCCTAGCGAGCCTGCTCGCTACTGCCTCGCCTAGCGAGCTGCAAGCGAGCATGACAGCAAGTGCATTGGCAAATGCAGCACTTGCAAGGTCATCATGCACGGGTTTAGCATAGTGTAACTCAATACAACACAACACATAAAACAGTAAATACTTACAATGTTGGGGTGCCTCCCAACTAGCGCTTGTTTAACGTCGGCTAAGCTCGACGGTGTGATGCTCACTGAGGAGCATCAAGCGGTAGAGCACAGCTCTCGCGATCCACATGACCGCCGAGATAAATTTTCAATCGTTGGCCATTCACTGTCCAACTATCTTTCTGGTCTATGTCTTCAATGACAATAGCCCCATATTCTTTTACCTCTTTCACCCGAAATGGCCCCGACCATTTTGATTTCAACTTCCCGGGAAACAACTTCAACCGGGAGTTGAACAATATGACCAATTTCCCGGGCACAAATTCTTTGTTACGGAGCTTCTTGTCGTGATACTTTTTTGCCTTTTCCTTGTACAACCAACTTGAGTGGTATGCGGCATTGCGCATCTCCTCCAACTCAAGTAGTTGCACTTTCCTTTTGTTACCGGCCAACTCATGTTCAAAATTTAAAAACTTTAGGGCCCACAAGGCCTTGTGCTCCAATTCAACCGACAAATGGCAAGTTTTACCAAATACCAATTGAAAGGGAGTTAGGCCAATTGGAGCTTTAAAGGCCGTACGGTAGGCCCATAATGCTTCGTCCAATTTTTGGGACCACTCCTTTTTTGAATTAGACACGGTTTTTTCGAGGATTCTCTTAATCTCTCGATTAGAGACCTCAGCTTGCCCGTTAGCCTGAGGGTGATACGGAGTTGTCACCCTATGCGATACACCGTAATGTTTTAAAATAGTTTCCAAAGGTGCATTACAAAAGTGTGACCCTCCGTCACTTATCAACACTCGGGGGGTTCCGAAACGGGAGAATATGTTTTTCTTCAAAAATTTTATCACCGTTTTGGCATCCGCTCGAGGTGAGGCAATCGCCTCAACCCACTTAGAGACATAATCGACAGCGACAAGCATGTACTCATTCCCATAAGAGGGTGGGAAAGGTCCTACAAAATCTATGCCCCAACAATCAAATACTTCCACTTCTTGGATATTTTGGAGAGGCATCTCATCTCTCTTACCTATCCCACCGCTTCTTTGGCAACTGTCACAACTTTGCGCATGGGTATGTGCGTCTTTGAAAATAGTTGGCCAATAAAATCCCGATTGAAGAATTTTAGTGGCCGTTCTAACCCCATTATAATGTCCGCCATAAGGCGAGTTGTGACAATGCCAAAGGATGCTCTGGGCTTCATCACCAGTTACGCATCTCCTTAATAGGTTATCACTACCCAACTTAAACAAGTATGGGTCATCCCAAACATAATACTTCGCATCCGAAAGGAACTTCCTTTTTTGGTTCGAAGTTAGGTCGGCAGGCACAAAACCACTAGCCTTGTGGTTCGCAAAGTCTGCAAACCACGGCCTAACTTGAACCTTAAACAGTTTTTCATCAGGAAATTCTTCCCGGATTTCTTTTTCAGACGCGGTAGCCTCCACGTTCACTAATCGGGATAAATGATCCGCTACCAAGTTTTCCGACCCCTTCTTGTCTTTGATTTCTACATCGAATTCTTGTAACAAGAGGATCCAACGGATGAGCCTTTGCTTCGAATCCGGCTTGGTTAGCAGATATTTAATCGCCGCGTGGTCGGTGTACACAACGACTTTAGACCCTATAAGATAAGACCTAAACTTTTCTAGCGCATACACTATTGCAAGTAGTTCTTTTTCCGTTGTGGCATAATTTATTTGAGCCTCGTTAAGAACCTTACTCGCATAATGTATCGCATGGAAAGTTTTGTCTTTTCTTTGGCCAAGTACCGCTCCAACAGCATAGTCACTCGCGTCACACATTAGTTCAAAATTTTCATTCCAATCGGGAGCGACTATTATTGGAGCGGTAACCAATTTTTCTTTTAAAACCTCAAAAGCTTGCAAACAATCTTCGGTGAAGAGAAATACCTGGTCCTTGGCGAGCAAATTGCTCAAAGGCTTAGCCACCTTTGAGAAGTCCTTGATAAAGCGCCGGTAGAACCCCGCGTGCCCCAAAAAGCTACGGATGCCCTTCACATTCACCGGAGGGGGTAATTTTTCAATTACTTCAACCTTAGCTCTATCCACTTCAAGCCCCCTTCTAGAGACTTTGTGGCCTAGCACGATCCCCTCGGTCACCATGAAGTGACATTTCTCCCAATTAAGCACCAAATTGGTCTTCACACATCTTTCCAACACCGTCTTCAAATTTGCCAAGCATAGACTTAACGTCCCACCAAATACCGAGAAGTCATCCATGAAGACTTCCATTGTTTTCTCTATCAGATCGGCAAAAATGGCTTGGACACATCGTTGGAAGGTCGCCGGTGCATTGCACAGCCCAAAGGGCATTTTTCTGTATGCGAACACTCCAAACGGACACGTGAAAGCCGTCTTCTCATGATCAACCGGGTCAACCGCAATTTGGTTGTACCCGGAGTAGCCGTCCAAAAAACAATAGTATTGTTGGCCCGATAGTCTTTCGAGCATTTGATCCATAAATGGGAGTGGAAAATGGTCCTTTCGAGTCGCGGTATTCAACCGTCTATAATCTATACACATTCTCCACCCCGTTGCAACTTTAGTGGGGATCAATTCGTCCTTGTCATTTCGGATTACGGTCATTCCACCCTTCTTCGGAACCACGTGCACGGGACTAACCCATGGACTATCCGAGATCGGGTAAATCATTCCCGCATCCAATAGCTTCACAACTTCCTTTCGAACAACCTCTTTCATGGTAGGATTTAAGCGGCGTTGTGGTTGAGCTACCGGCTTGAAATCCTCCTCCATCAAAATCTTGTGCATACAATAGGATGGACTAATTCCTTTTAGATCGGAAAAAGTCCAACCCATAGCTTCTTGATTGGTTTTTAGCACAATGATTAGACGGGCTTCTTCTTCTTTTGTCAAAAGGTTGCTTATGATGACCGGCTTTGCCTCGGTCTCATCTAGAAACACATACTTCAAAGTCGAAGGTAACACTTTTAATTCAATTGGCGCTTTTTCGTCAATGACCTCCTTCTTCAAGTTTTCCTCCTCTACTTCCCATGGTTGTAGGTCATCTAAACTATCAAGTTCCTTTAAGCATTCCTCAAGAGCTAGCTCTTCTTCAACAGTGAAAACCTCCAATGAGTCGTCAAGAGCTAACTCCATAGGAGATATCTCATGAATATGCTTTGAAACCTCCATAATAGCGTCTTCAATCACATTGATGCGAAAGCTATCATTTCTATCTTTTGAATGCTTCATCGCCTCGAATAGATCAAATGTGACTTCCTCATTTTGAACTCGCACCTTCATTAACCCGTCATCAACATCTATCATCATTCTCGCGGTCTTCATGAATGGTCGGCCCAAGATGAGCGGAGCATCATCATCTTCCTCCATATCAATAACAATAAAATCGACCGGGAAAAAGAATTTGTCGACCTTCACCAAAACATCTTGGGCTACGCCATGAGGATGGGTTGTCGATTTATCCGCCAATTGCAACGTCATTCGGATGGACTTAATCTCAATGTTGCCAAGCCTCTTGATAATTGACAAAGGTATAAGATTAATGCTCGACCCCAAGTCAATAAGTCCCTTCCCGACATACACGTCACCAATTTTAACCGGCAATGTAACTCTTCCCGGATCAACCTCTTTCTTAGGAAGCGTCCTTTGAATAATGGCACTACAGCTCGCATCAAGGACGATGGTCTCCGGTTCCGTATACCTCCGCTTTTTGGTTAGTATGTCCTTCATGAATTTGGCATACTTGGGCATTTGTTCCAAGGCTTCGGCAAACGGAATGTTGATTTGCAACTGTTTAAAAATATCCATGAACCGGGCATAATTCCGTTCATTCTCCCTTTTGGAAGGAGCATGAGGATAAGGAAGGTTTTGGATAGGAGTAGCGCTCACTACCTCCTTTCCCTTTGCAATTCTAGCACTCTTCCATCTAGGCTTTTTCACTACCTCCCTCATTACCTCATCACTTGTGTTTTTCCCCATCTCCACACCTGTTTCTTTTTCAACTTCACCATTATTTTGATTCTTTTCAACTTCTTCACCATCACTCCACACTCCTACTTCACCATCAACATTTTCCTCCACTATTTCCTCCTCAATTTCTTTCTCTTTCTCTCTTTGTTCACTCTCAACTCTTTTTTTATTTTCACTACCCAACTCCCTCCCACTTCTCGTCATAATCGCCTTACAATGCTCCTTAGGATTTGTTTGCGTGTTTGCCGAAAAGGAAGGACCGGGTTGTTGTTCCGCGAGTTGCTTGGCAAGTTGCCCAACTTGAGTCTCGAGATTCTTTATGGCCGCGTCATTGCTCTTTTGATTGGCCATTGACATTTGCATGAATTGTGTCAATGTCTCTTCCAATTTAGAATTGACGACCGGCGGTTGTTGAGATTGATACGGATTTTGTGGAGGGTTTTGACGGCTAGAAGAACCACCTCCATAACCTTGGTTATGATAATAGTTGCTTCTAGGTTGGAACCCTTGGTTCCCTTGGAATTGTTGTTGTTGTTGAGGGTGCGGTTGATAAGGTTGTTGTTGTTGTTGTTGTTGTCTCGGTTGATAGTCCCTTTGGTTGGCCATGTAGTTTACTTCGTCAAAACTGGGAGGTGGACAAAATCCGGTGTCATGTTCACCTTTACAAAGTTCACAACAAGCTATTTGTTTAGCTTTTGACGGTTCTCTTAACTCTTTGATTTGTTGCGTTAAGAGTTCCACTTGTTGTGAGATGAGCTTGTTTTGGGCAAGGATGGCATCATTCGTCCCAAGCTCAAGCACTCCCGCCTTCTTCAAAGAATTTCCACGACTTTGACTTTGCAGATCATTTAAAGCCATTCGATTGATAATGTTTGTGGCTTCTTCGGCACTTTTTGACATCAACGAGCCACCCGAGGTGGCATCCAACAACGTCTTGCAGTTTGGTTGAAGTCCATTTCTGAAGATATGGATTTGAGTCAATTCATCAAATCCATGCCCTTTACATTTCCTAAGCATGGACTTGAATCTTTCCCACGCTTCATTTAAAGATTCACTGGTTCCTTGAGAAAACACCGAGATGGCCGTCTTTGATTCCATGAATCGGTTATGGGAGAAAAATCTTTCGATGAATTTCTCTTCTAACACGTTCCAGTCTGTCATTACGGCTGGTGTTTGATCTAGGTACCAATCCTTTGCTTTTCCGAGCAAAGCGTGTGGAAATAATCGTCTGAACAACGGAAGCTCCTGAGCCTGATCCACTCCGGCAGCCAATGATATCTCATAAAATTTTGTGAGAAAAGCAAATGGGTCTTCATGGTCCATTCCGGTGAATGGACTCCCATATAATAAATTCAGAGTTCCTGTTTTCATCTCAGCTTGCCTTCCTGTGTGGTTGGCAAACTGAGCGGTGTTCCTTGGACTATTGATACATGGAGTAGAAATAGGTGGTGGTGGTTGTGGCTCCATGTTTGGTATGAATGGTGGTGGATTTGTGGTTGAAGAACTTTCTCCTTGCTCTTGGCGTTGTCTAGCCTGTTGCCTCCTACGTCTCGTTTTGCTATTGAGCCTCCTTGCGGTTCTCTCGATCTCAGGATCAAAAAGAAGTTCGTCCACAGGGATTTGCCCTCGCATAAAACGTAAGCTGCACACTAAACCAAACAAATTACAAGCACAAGTCAAAAATTCACAAGCTAAAACTTAAACAACCATTGCGATGCTCGCAATATCAATTTACAATCCCCGGCAACGGCGCCATTTTGTTGAAATGTATATTTCGTGTCGGGTTTTTGTTATCGTATCCACAGGGATTGTAAGATATCACCGCCGTTCGATGGTTGTATTAATCGTAGCTCAATGTAACAATAGGGTTTTGGTTTTAATCAAGTTATCTTGCATAAAAAGTAATAAATTGCGGTAAAAGTTATGGTTTGATTAAATGAGAAATATTGCCAAAGTTAGGTTTCAATGATCACTTTGCATGTATTTGCTCGGTCAACAATCTTATAAACTCCTTTAGATGATAAATCATTTCACAAAGTCCTCTCAACATGTTTCTCTCGAACACACATTGTGAGTTTTGCCATTTTGATCCATTGTTTCTCTCGAACACAATCTATCAAAATGACAACTTTTTGGTTCAACCTTATGGTGAACAAAATCATTCATTACTATCTCTAGCTAACAAACAAGTTTGGATGAAAACCTAGGTCAAGAGTCGGTAAACATCTCTCGATCATAAACCAACACAAAGAGTTTTAAATAGAAACAAAGTTTTCATCATATATTTACCATTAAAGAGTTTACATATGAGGATCCTTACATTTACACACAAAGCTAGTAATCACCTACATCTAACCTTGACAAATGGATGACTTAGCTACTCATTTTCATGGTAGCTTGGTCGGCAAGTAAGGAAAGAAGGTTGATCAACATCCAAGTCGGATAATCGAAGTTGGATGGGAATCCACCTTCTTTTTGTGGAAGATGGTTCTAAGATGAAGAGAAATGAAAACTAGGGCATAAAAGATCCCAAGAACAATGCTACAAAAATATCTAGAAGAAAGTACAAAAGTGGAAAAAGTTGGTAAAAATGAGGTATGGTGCTCAAAAGTGGCACCTGCTACTTATAGACCACTGCTGGGCTGTCATGCTCGCTAGGCGAGCAGAATGGCTCGCCTAGCGAGGGTCTAATATGGGCACATAAGGCACCTGCGCCCAGAGAAACATGGTCTGCTGAACTGTCATGTTCGCCTAGCGAACATACCTTCGCCTAGCGAAGGACACGCTTCAACCTTCGCCCCAGCGAGGTTGAGAGGTTTTGCTACTGGAATGCTCGCTGGGGACTCGCTAGAGCTTCGCCTAGCGAGTGAGTGCTGACTGCGCTTTTCACCAAAACAGAATGAACTCGCTACCACCTTCGCCTTCAGCTCGCCTGGCGAATTAATTTGACAGTTTACTGGAGCTTTTCGCCTGGAGCTCGCCTAGCGAAGCAGTGCTTCGCCACAGCCTCGCCTAGCGAGCAGGCTGATGAAATGCTTGTATTCTTTGGTTCCTTTGCCAATTTTCTTGTGTCTTCATTTTCAATTAGTTCATGCATTTTTCCTGCATAATAACACACAAATCAAAGGCACCAAGCTTGTTTATCAATGTAATGCATTCCATGTAAAACAAATGTGGTTTTGACAATTTTAGCAAGGAAAAAGAGTGAAAGATGCCCACATATGATAGCTCAAATAAGCACTTTTGGGCATCTAACAATTGTACGTGAGGTGGTGCCTCCTTATATGCCTCAACAAAACGGGGTTGCCGAGAGAAAAAATCATACAATAATGAACATGGTGCGTAGTATGGTTTGTGGGAAAAATTTGCCTAAGGAATTGTGGGGTGAGGCCGTGTCTACAACAACCTACTTGTTGAATAGGTGTCCCACTAAGAAGCTGGAGAAACTCACACCAGAAGAGGCTTGGAGTGGCTTCAAACCGAATTTGAATCATTTGCGCGTTTTTGGATCGATTGCATATCGTCATGTACCGGACCAACTTCGGAAGAAATTGGATGATAAGGGTGAGAATATGATATTTGTAGGATATCACTCTACTGAAGGGTACAAGTTGTTCGATGGAAAAAATCGGAAGATCGTCATAACCCGGGATATGACTTTTGATGAAGTCAAAAGTTCAGAAAATGCAGCAGTAACCGATTACCCTAATAGCAGTAATCGATTACTCACAGAAAAACAGCAGCAGCAGTTTTTTGAAATCACTGATCCAGAGGCTTCTGACACCGCTGTACCAGCACCTACAGTAGCGCAAAATGATGTTGTTAATAATGGTAAACCAGTGAGGCAAAGAGCCTTGCCTCATAGACTCCGAGATTATGAAAGATTCCAAGATAACGAAGTGAATAACGATGATGATTTTGTTCATTTCGCGCTTATGGTCGAATCCGAACCGGTAAATGAGGAAGAAGCCTTAAGTGATCTTAAGTGGATATGTGCAATGAAAGAGGAGCTGGAATATATTGAGAAAAACGGTACTTGGGAGTTGGTCGATTTACCACTTGGAAAGAAACCGATAGGTGTGCGATGGGTCTATAAGGTTAAAGCAAATCCCGAAGGTGAAGTAATCAAGCACAAAGCTCGATTAGTGGCGAATGGGTTCTTGCAACGAGAAGGTATAGACTATGAGGAGGTATTTACACCAGTGGCTAGATTAGAGACTATTCATTTGGTTGTTGGTATTGCACATAACAACAATTGGATGGTTTACCAAATGGATGTCAAATCTGCAGTTTTGAATGGTCCTCTTGTTGAGGAAGTCTGTGTGGGGCAGCCACCCGGTTTTGTGATAAAAAATCAAGAGATGAAGTATTACAAGCTACACAAGGCGTTGTATGGTTTGAAACAAGCTCCAAGAGCTTGGAACAAACATATTGACGGCTTTCTTATTGACATTGGTTTCAAACGATGTGTATCTGAACATGGAGTTTATGTGAGATCGGATACGAATGATGGTGTTATTATACTTTGCTTGTATGTTGATGATCTCTTGACTACGGGCAGCCATGACAAGAGTGTTTCAAGGTTCAAAAGTGAGCTCATGAGAGAGTTCGAGATGACGGACCTTGGTGTCATGAATTACTTCCTTGGCATAGAGTTTCACAAGTCAAAAGTGGGGCTGCTTATGCACCAAAGGAGGTATGCTCTAGATATTTTGAAAAAGCATGATATGGAGCATTGTAATGCTTCTATTACACCTTGTGAGGCTAGAGTGCAGCTGTCCAAAAGTGATGAGGAGGATGATGTCGATCCAACGCTTTACCGGAGCTTGATTGGATCGTTACGGTATTTGTGCAATACGCGACCAGATTTGACTTTTAGTGTCGGTATTGCGAGTAGATTCATGGAGAGACCGAAGGTGTCTCACTTGGCGGCGGTCAAGAGGATCCTTAGATATGTGAAAGGTACTCTTGGTTGCAGAATTCTCTTTCCCGAATCGGACACGGGGCGTAAGTGCAATTTACTTGGCTACACCGATTCTAATTGGTGCGGAGATAAAGATGACCGAAAATCGACGACGGGGTACATCTTTATGTTTGGTAGTACACCAATCTCTTGGTGTTCGAAAAAGGAACCAGTTGTAGCACTCTCTTCTTGTGAGGCCGAGTACATTGCAGCGTCGTTAGGTGTGTGCCAAGCTATGTGGCTTATGAATCTATTGAAGGAATTGGGATGTGGTGATGATGCTGCCACCACACTGTTTGTAGACAATGTTTCCGTAATAAATCTTGCGAAGAATTCGATTGCACACGGAAGGAGCAAGCATATTGAGATGCGATTTCATTATTTGAGAGAATTGGTCGGTGATGGAAAACTTAGATTGAGCTATTGCCAAAGCGAAGACCAAGTCACGGATTTGTTGGCAAAGGGTGTGACAAATCATGTGTTCAAGAAGCTGAAGAAGTGCTTGAGCATGGTGGACTTGGAGCAACTAAAGTGAGGCGGTGTGTTAAATACAATTAAAAATTATGTTATTAACCTTTCCAAAACTAACAAAATTTATTTGTTGAGTCACTTTAGTTCTATTTTTGAGTTGTATCATTTTATTCTCTCAATGTATAAATACTCTTGTAATATTCACAATTCAAAATTAATGCCAAAATTACTATTCATCCAATATTACTCTTTTCTCTCTAATTCTCTCTCAACTTCATCTTCCCCAATTTCTTATCTTCCACCATTGTCAAACCTTCAATTTGAGTTTTATGTTCTAATAATTTTTGCTGTATTATTTGTTTTTCTTACATAAAATGAATTGTAATGCTTTCCCTCTTTAATGTTTTCTTCCTTAGTGTGGATTTTCTCTTCTTTCTTTATCTCTAATTTAGTCTTAAATGTTTTGACCCGATGGTATATTTCTATTAGTAATTGTTAGAGCTGATGTATAACTCAACTTTCAGGTGATGTTTAATTGGTATCATGTAGGGGTGTTCAAAACCAAACCAACCCAATAGAAAACCGCAAACCAAACCAAACCAAACCGAAACCGCAAAAAAACGCATTTGGTTCGGATTCGTTTGGGTCATTTTTTAACAAAACCGCACGGTTTGGTTTGGTTTGCGGTTTGTATTTTGCAAACCGAACTAAACCAAACCAAACCGCATTATGTTACAATCCAAATTTTACTTATCCCACATCCAACCAAAACATCAAACCTAGTATGCCTTAATCTTACAATTACAAACGATTTTCTCTTACTCACGCTTAGGGTTTCAATTTCAACCTTCTTAAATCTCTCATAGTAGTATCACACATTCTTCTCGTCTTCTTTTTCATGTAGGTTTCGCCTATTCTACTCTAATAAGTCATCTCTTATGTTCTTTATTTTTCATCTTTTATGTTATTATTTTCTCTTTTAATTACATTTTTATCGCACTTTTCTTCTCAATCTCACATCTCTTATGTTCTTTTTTTCATCTTCTCAAATTTCTCATCTCATATGTTTTATTATAATGTTTTCGATATTATTTTATGCTACTATTTATATATGTATTTTATTCCACTTTTGTCTAATCTAATTTTTTGTATATTGAATGAAACATTTTTGTCTAAATACGATGAGTTTTGATGTTATTTAGTCATGTATGAATGACTAAATATAAAGTTATGTTGTTCTCTATAGGTGTATGTATGACACAATAAAAATATTATAAAAAACCGAACCAACCCAAACCGCATTGGTTTGGTTTGGTTTTATTTTTAAAAGTCAACCAAACCAAACCAAACCGCATGTTTTTTTCTCTTACGGTTCGGATGATTTTTACCGTCCAATCCAAACCGCACCGCGAACACCCCTAATATCATGATCATCAACTTTTGTTTGTGTGTGATTTTATCTTCAATTTTTTAATAAGGAACTCTCGCTGCATTTTACGGACTACAAGATACTTGATGGGAAGCATGGTAATAGATTTGATCTTGACAATCAGGGAGTAAATAAGGTACTTTTTTTTCACACAAATTTGTGATTCTTGAAGTAATTCAAAATATATAGCCAATATGTTTTAGTTTTATAATTGGTTTAACTTTCAAACAACACAGTCATAGATCTAACATTGAACATGAAAAATAAATCCAGTAATATTATAGAATAAATTGCAAACACTGCACTTCAACATGTTTTTGGTAGGCTAAGCTTGCTTTTGAAATGAATTGAGCTTTAATCATAGTCATTTTTCAATTGTTATCACATATACTTAAAAACAATTAACATCAATGAATTCTTTTTATTAAGCTACTATATTCTTGAACCAATTTATTCACTTGCCATTTTGTTGTCAGTATCATTGTTTGTATATCTTTGTTCAAACATGTGTGACAAAACTAGGATGGTTGTTTTCATGCATAACAGGTTTTCGCCTAACTCACCAAAATCATTGTTATGCATATTAGATTTTATACACCATTTTTGGACAACTTCACTAATGTGAATTACCTTAATCATTGTTATGCATATTAGTATATGTGTCAAGCAATTTTCAAGTCAATATTAGTTAACATTCCTATCATTATTTAATAAAATCCATGTTTATTTTAATTAATAACTAAAAGTGTTGAAAAATGTGTGAAAGTTTGCTCAAATTAGTTACATGGGATGTTAGCTATACCAATTCTTGAGTGTGCCAAATGATAAAATTAGTTATTGGTAATTCCTAATTTTTTAAAGTAACATTAATTCTTTTGGTGTAGACAATACATTTTTAAATCAACAAAATTTTATTTTATTTTTATACGGGTCACTATTTAAAATAAAATTAATTATTGGTAGTTTCTAACTTTTTATATGGGTTACTATCATCACATTACTTATTTTATTTTAATTATCAATGATTTTTATATATTATTTCTTTAATTATGAGACATATTATTGCCATCAAATAACAAATAATTTTAAATGTTAAAAATATTATTTCTTTACTTACATATTAGCAAACTAAATATTATAAAATATTACACTCTATTATTTTAATTTTGGCGTTATTATAAAATGCTCTATTTCATAGTCACTACAAACATAGTACAATTTTTTTTAATTAGCAATTGTGTTTATTATTTTCAAATGCCAACAAAAATTCTATTTCCATTACACGTGTCTTTTTTTTAATAGTTTTTTAATATAATTGAATTTATATAAGAATTATTCATTTTACAATTAATAATTTATTTTAAATTTACATATGAATTTAAATATATTGTATATCGTATCAATTAAATTTACTCGTGCAGATACGCATACATTTCAACATTTTAGTGCAAATTGGAAAGAATGTAGGGATTTCAACATTTTAGTGCAAATTGGAAAGAATGTAGGGATTTCAACATTTTAGTGCAAATTGGAAAGAATGTAGGGAATATACGGTTAATTTAGTCATTTCGTATAAAGGAAAAATGGTCTGGCCACTACAAGAAAAGTGTTCCTCAGCGTCATAATATTGTGACATGAAATCAACGGACAAAATAAGTCAATTGCGACGTGAAATTCACGCCACAAACAATTTTAATAATTAAATAAAATTTTAAATGGTGGGGCGTTTTAAATTTTTTTTAAAAATGTTGCGTCGTGTTAAACACGTTGCAACATATATTTCCAAATGAAAAAATGCGTCAGAAATTTCACATGGGGGAGATTCGAATTTTAAAAAAATTAAGTTGTGACGTGAAAAATCACGTCGCAGCATATTTTTTAGAAAATTCAAATTCACGTGGGAATTTTTTCTGAATGAGTTGATGGTTTGGCCATAAATATATGACCATTATGACAGGTCAATGATACCGACGTGGAAATCACGTCATAAAGCAACTGTTACTTTTAGGTTGTCACATGATTTACACGTTGCTGAGTTGCGACGTTATTTCCACGTCGCTGAGTTGCGACGTTATTTCCACGTCGCAGACAGAGCTATATATCTATCAATTTCACATAGAACATCCACATTTTATTTTTAACACATGTCTTCCTCATTCTTCAATTCATTCTCAGATTTTCTCATCTTCATCCTTACTCTTCCAACCTCAATTTTCTCATCTTTTCTCTCTTCCAACTTAGCGAGGTAAAAAATTATTCATATTATTTTTACTTTATTTGATTTTCTGTTAATTGAATTTTATTTTATTATTGATTTTTTTTTTCGTTTTTAATTTAGGTTATTAAGAGAAGAAGTTGCTCCACAAAATATATTTTGTTGCTTCATTTAGGAATTTTGGCAATTAAATATATATCTATATATATATATATATATATATATATATATATATATATATATATATATATATATATATATATATATATTTATTTTGTTGTTTAGATTTATATGTTAGACTTGTTTCGTTGTTTGGGTTTTGACAATTAGATTTAGATTTGTTTAGATTGATATGTTAATATGGTTTTATATTTGTTAAATTCATATATAGGTTTTATTAATTATTTTTATAATGATTATTTTAACATAGAACATATATCAACATAATATACACATTAACATAATATTTTAATATATATTATTTTAAAAAGAAAAAACATAATATCTTAATATATATTATTTTAAAAGAATAAACACAATATATATTAAATATTTATAGAAAACGAAACAAAATATATTAAAAAGTATATATTATTTTTCTGAATTTAATATAGCATTAAATATATTATTAGATTTATTTAATATTTTATAAAATATAAAATATATTAAACATAATATATTAAGTTGTAAATTAAACTTTTTTTATTAGTAATATTTTTATATAAGTAAGTAAGTCGTTTTTAAGAATATATTTATTAAATAATATTTTTATATAAGTAAGTATATAATTAAAATTTGAGTAGCTATATATTTTTTTAAGTAATTATTATTAAGTAAGTAAAAATATTATTAAGTAATAGATATTATTAAATAAGTATATATTTTTTTAAATAAGTATTATATAGTAAGTAAGTATAGATTTTTTTAAGTATTATATAATAAGTAAGTAAATATATTAATTAAGAATTTTTTTGGTATAAGTAAGTATATATATTTAGTAATGAAAAATAAATATTATTAAGTAAGTAAAAATATTATTAAGTAATATATATTCAGTAAGTATATATTTATTTTTAAGTAAATATTATTTAGTATGGAAATATATTATAAGTAAGTAAATATATATAATAAGTAATATTTTTATTTAAGTAATAAATACAATTTGATTAAACATATATACTATGAAATGCTATTATGTTTAAAACAATGTAAAAAAATTGTATTATTTCGCATATATTAAAATCATACTTTTAATTAAAATGGTAATGATTGTACAAATGTGTAGTATGAAATATTATCGGTACTATCATAGTTGGATGTACGATAGACTGTATCCAGGAAGACGTGCACTTAAACCAAAATTTGGGGACGGAGTTAAAGGGTTTATCACGTGGGCATTTGCTCAAGAATATTGTCGAAGCGAAGGAAGAGTAAGATGTCATTGTCTTGAATGTGAATGTAGACACATAATTAGTGAGCCAGATGAAGTATAACGTTATTTGAAGAGAAGGGGTTTCAATGAAAATTACTGGACTTAGACATATAATGGAGAAGAACTACTGAGTAACGTACCAAAGACAATTGATACACATGCTTCAAGTAGTCTAACACATATGGAATATGATGAACAATTTAATCTTATTGATGAGATGGTTGGCTATGCTTTTGGGGTGAATATGACCTATGATAAACCTGAAGATTTTTATGGGGAAGAGTTGCAGAATGAGGAAGCGCAAAGATTTTATCAATTGTTGAAATAAATGAATACACCATTGTTTGAGGGGTCGTCAGACTCAAAATTATCAATGTGTGTGAGATTATTGGCCGCCAAGTCAAATTGGAATGTTCCTGATCAGTGTTTGGAATTCTTTGCAAAAATGATGCAGAACGTGACTCTTTCAAAAGATAACCTGCCTCCAAGTTTTTATGATGCAAATAGGTTAGTGTCTAAGTTGGGTTTAGAAGTAAGAAAAATTGATTGTTGCATTAGTGGTTGCATGTTGTTTTATAACAATGAGTTTGGTACTAATGATTGAGCGTTGGAGGAATGTAAGTTCTATAAGTGTCAAAGATATAAAGTTCGCAGTAAACCCATTGATCCTAAGAAAAAATGTCTAGAAGTGAAGTTCATGTTTTCTCTTTCGATAATACCAAGGTTAAAAAGAATGTTTACTTCAATGCACAATGCAAGTCAAATGACATGACATCATACAAACAAAATAAGTTTTGGCACTATGAGACATCCATCTGATGGCGAGGTATAGAAGTACTTTGATGTGATACATCGTGATTTTGCTGTATAACCTAGAAATGTGAGGCTTGGATTATGCTTTGATGGTTTTACTCCATATGTCGAAGCGCCGGGAAGTGGATATTCTTGTGGGCCAGTTACTGTAACCCCTTACAACCTTCCTCCTGAGATGTGCATGACAAAAGCATACATGTTTTTGACTTGCCTCATTCCAGGGCCGTCGAGTCCAAAAGCCGGAATCGATGTGTATTTACAACCTTTAATTGATAATTTGAAGAGGTTGTGGATTGGAGAATGGACTTATGATATATCCTATAAACAAAACTTTACTTTGTAAGTTGCCTTGATGTGGATTATTAACGACTTTCCCGCATATGGCATATATCCTATAAACAAAACTTTACTTTGTAAGTTGCCTTGATGTGGAATACACCAAGGCGTTTACGTTGGAAAAAAGGGGGAAAGTTCGTGGTTTGATTGTCACCGTATATTCTTACCAAAACATCATGTCTTTAGAAGAAACAAGAATGATTTCAAAAAAGACGAGTGAGTAACAAATTTCCCTCCCCCTCGATTGTTACCAGGTGAAGTATAGAATCCAGTTTGTGAACTGCCAAAATTCACAGATAATGGTAAAGCATGCAAAATTCAAGGATATGAGGTCCCACAAAATTGAACAAAAAGAAGTATATTTTGGGACCTCCCATATTGGAAAGATATTTTGTTGCGACATTATCTTCATGTTATGCATATCAAGAAGAATTTTTTTGATAATGTATTTAACACAATGATGGATGTTCAAGGCCAAACAAAAGATAATGAGAAGGATAGAAAAGACATGAAATTTAGTGTAACCGAAAACAGTTGGAGTTGAAACCTTAATCGAATGGGAAATTATTAAAATCCAAGGCTACCTACAGTCTAACTTCCCAAGAAGCTAAAGCAGTTTGTTGATGTTTACATGAATTGAGAATACCTGATGGTTATGCTTAAACTTAGCAAGGTGTGCCGACCCTAACACTGGGAAGTTGCATGGAATGAAAAGTCATGATTGCCATGTTTTCATGGAACGATTGCTTCCAATTGAATTCGGTTCACTATCCAAACATGTGCTTAATCCACTAACTGAAATTAGCCTATTTTTTAGAGATATTTGTGCAATCAGCTTTAAGAGTGGATGACATCATTAAGTTGGACCAAAATATTCCAGTTATCCTCTGTAAGTTAGAACGAGTATTTCCGCCTGGTTTTTTCGACTCTATTAAACATCTAACTGTGCATCTTGCATATGAAGCTTATCTCTACGGCCCTGTCCAATATAGGTAGATGTATCCATTTGAAAGGTTCATGGGTGATTCAAAGCGACCGATGAAAAATGAAGCAAAAGTTGAAGCATCAATATGTGTACATTACTTGCATCGGGAAACATCACATTTTTGTAGTCATTATTTCAATCACTTGATGTTAACTCCAAGAATCATAAGGAATACAACAAATGTTAACAAAAGAAGTCAATTTACCTTATTTTCATACCCTAATTTTTAACCCCAATATCCCACATATCATTTTCATCATTGCAACAAACAAGGTCACATCTTGATCTTCCCCTTATTCATCTTTGGGTTTGCTTCTTGCAGGGATCACTAAGCATCTCTTTGTTGGTGTTTTACCTTTGTGTTTATATGATTAATTGCTTATATAACCACTAACCAAAATAGAAAAAATATGTTTTATTTTCCTTAAATTTATTGTGCAAGGTATGACTTTTCAATCAAGAGTATCTCAAAGTTTTGTTGCTTACTTCTCAAGGAAAGTCAAAGGTTCATGTGTTTACTTTCATGCCTTCTTCAACAAGAAACTTCAAGCTTTGAGTAATTTAATCAAGACGCAATTAAGGACACCTTATTTTGAGTTCATATGATCACCCATGTGCTTTGAAATGCAAGGAAAATCCAAGTACACAAGCTTGTTCCAAGTGGTTTGACAAGAAAGTCAAGATTCTAAAGTCAAAGTTCCAAGGATCACAACTCCTTCAATTCTCAACATTTTTGAATGCTTATTTTTGAAGATGACGCCTCTCAATATCCTATATAACTTCTCTTTACATGATAATAGCCAATTATGCTCGGATGATCATTAAAAGTTTGGAGACATTATAGGTCATTTGTGGACTTAGTGAAATTTGACCTATTTTCAAGTGACTTTTTCTCAACTTTCAAAGATCATAACTTCTTCAATTTTCAACATTTTAGGCTTATTAATTTTTCACAATGTCATTCGTGATGCCATCTACGAGTTTGCTTCTAGGATAAAGGTCAAAATATGCTTGGAAGGCCATGGAATTCATTGAGACATTACATGTCATTTTCAGCCATGGAACACTTGAATTTTTCTAAGTTATATGATCAGTTTTTCATGCCAACTTCAACATGACATAACTTTATGCTTAAATATCAAAATTCAACCTTTCTTAGCACATTTTAATCTTTGCTATGATGACAATACATTGCAAAAATAATGGGATCAAAAAGCCTCTTGAGCAGGGTGCCCCATTGGGTTGAACATGGTGACTTGTAACTGAAGAAATTGCCATTGCCCGAATTTTGAACTTCACTAATCTCAATTCTAAGCCAAATCCACACGTGTTTTGTACCTAAACATGTTTAAACAAGTCTCCATAAGTTAATTGACCTTTGAAATGCATCATTTGGCTGAGTTTTGATAAGTTGCAAGTCACATTTTTCTCACATTCAAATCAAATTCGTTTTGCACAAATTCAACATGATTCCACACGTATTTGGACCCAAACACATTCCATATAAATATAGGAAGCTACTGCATTGATTTGCAAGATTTTGAGAGCCAAGAAATCCATGTCGGAACTTGAAATTTTCCAGGAAAAAACAACTATCGTGTTTTGAGTTTCATCTTGTTTCAATCCAATTTCTTGATTCCATTAGCATCTTCGACATCCTTTGAAACATTTACAACAATTCCTAAGCTATGAGACCTTCTGAAATGCTCTAACTAGATCGAGCTTCATCAACTTCTGATCACCATTTGGACAAGGTAGTTATGAGCATCATTTGAACTCAAGCAAGTTACCATAATGTAGTCCTTCACTCTATGATGCTTTCCCTTAACTTAACTGGTGTTGATTGATCATGTTCATCATTTAATTTTATTTTTCGTGACTTGTTTGTTTCTGAAACTTCTCTGAAGTTCCCTTTTCTCAATTTAGATAAATGAATTTGGAGCATAAGGTTGAATTCAGGATGAGAAGAGGATCACAATGGTGATCGTCTCGTATTCTAAATTTACCAAACTACGAGACTCCTATGAGAGCTCATCGGAGAAGATAACTGAAGTATTCCAGGTCGTCTGAGTTTGGCCAGACACGTTGGAGAAATGAAATGTTTTGATTGGCTGAATTTGAATTGGATTCCATGTGCTACTTGTAGCGCGTTCCATCGTGCCTCCTAATATGAGGAGTGTTGGATATGTCACATGAATTAATGAGGCGTGACCGAACGGTCCGTGTTTTTTATGATTTTAATTATTTTTCTTTTATTATTTTTAATTGCCTTTTCTTTTAAAATTCATAGAAATTCCATTTTTTATCCAAAAATCCCAAAATAATTTCTAAAATTCTCTTTTATTTTTTCACTCAAGGGATGTTAGGTGTTGATGGGATAAAAACCCCAATCCACCAAAATGGATGATTGATTTTGATGATGACTTGATTAAACTTTTGCTCCAATTTGGGTGTGACCTCTCTTGTCATCTTCTTTTTTTTCCCTTTGATCTATTGGATGATTTATGTCCATCTTGTTCATGATGTGTGGATTAGTACTTGATGAAATTTCATCATTTCAAATCTACCTCCTAATTGATCATAGATCATTTAAGGTACTTTAGATTGATGCACAAGTTTGTCCTAAGTGTCATGAAATTTTGATTGAAGTAATTGACCATCCTCCTAGCCTTTGTGCTTGATCATTCTCTCCTTTTTTTGTGGCATGACTTTAGGAGAATGATTTACATATCATTTCTCTATTATTTTTTAACACTAACATTATTATTGACCGAACTCAGATAGTTGTGACTTCTACATAAGTCCAATTACAATTTCTTAACATTAGCGCTAAATTTATCCCAAAAGCAAAGATATTTTTATAAGTGAGATTGTAAGTCTTCTACTCCTCATGGTATTGTATAAAAATATTTCTCCCTTTTTCATTTGTGAGAGCTAGTGACATACTTGTTGTTTTTTATCCAAGATGGAGCCCTTCTTATAATGATGTATAGGTTCATGTTTTCATGCTTGTGGGTGAATAGTTGAGTGTTCTCCAAAAAAATGACCAAACCATCTTTCATTTTTATTACTAACATTACTTACTAAAATTTTACTTGTATTAACTTTTAATTCAAATTCATTTACTTTGATCTCATTTATTTTATGTCATTTACTTTATACTTTATGTTAGCATTCCATATCATATTATTTGTGATTATGTCATTTGTTCTTTTTTCATTTGGACTTTTCTTTTATATCCTTTTAAAGAAAACACTAATAAGAAAAACCTAAAAAGAAACTTGGTTCTCCTGATTCATGGACTTGTGGTTACTATCTTTAGCAATGTTGTGGAGTTATGAACTAAAAATCAGGATCTTGACCTTTGCTTTAGGACTTGTGATTTGAGACCTTAGAATTCATCTGATATCTTTGACTTTGGACTTCTTTTGGAGACTTGGTTGAATTATTTTGGTTTTATCTGGTACATGGATTATTATTTGCTTATTTGGCTTGCTCGAGGCTTAATCCAAAGGAGGGAATTCTTGCTTGACTTATCTCATGAAGCTTGTTATTTCTTGGTTAGATCTTTCCTCCCTAGATTTTACTTTATGCTCTAGGATAGTGTCTTCTTCTCCTCCCTTTCTTTAATTTTCAAAATCTATTTTTTTAGAAATCTTCTTGTTTTAACTTGAACCACTTTCTCAATAAACTTTGACTTTTATCAAGTGATTTCCAAAACCCTTTTTCCTAATAAATGCTAATTCATCTTAAGCATATTTAGACCAATTTCAAAAGACTTAAAAAGTGCATAACTCACTCAAATCATTTTGTGCCCTTTGTGCACTTTTCCCTTTAAAAAATTTCTCAAAGTTTAGAGATGAGTCATTTCAATTATTGAGATATAATTCTCCTATCTCCATAGTATTGATGATAATTCTTTGCCATCTAAGAGAGCTAGTGGCATACTTATAGATTTTTATCCAAGTTGGAGCCCTTCCCATGGTGATGCAAAGTTCTCATACTTGTGGGTGACTAGTTGAGTATTCTCCTTAAAATGACAAAATGTTTTCCCTTAAAAAATGAATCAAAACAAACATATTTGTTAATTTTACCACGAACTAGGATGTTTTGATCCTCCATTGCACTTTGTTGGTACGTAGACATGAGACTTCAAAAGGTCTTGGCAAACACAAAAATCATAAAAAACATTTCTTTCCCCATCTCTCCAATCTTTTGCAAACAACACCTTTTTTCAAACTAAAATGTACAAATTTTCAAAGAGGTTCCCATGGAGTAAGATAGATATTTAAGGTGTTAATACATTCCCTTTTCATAACTAACTCTTAGGCCCTTATCTCTTTTTATTAGTTTTGTTTTAAAACTTCTTTGGGATTTGTTCGTACTTTTTTCCTTTTCCTTTGGAAACAATAAAAGCGCGATGACGACTCTTGCTTTATGAGTTAAGTTAATCAATAGCTTAATCTCAAAATTTTTACCTCTACACTTATCATTCTTCGGTCATCCAGGTCGCTCCTCTGGAAAGAAGAATGTGCATTGGCTGACCCAAAAAGAAATGCAATATGCGCCTGTTCATGTCTTGATTAACTGCGCTGAAGTTAAACCATATCTTGAGTAAGTATACTCCAACTACCTATTTACCTTTACATTGTGAATATAAAGCTTATTACATTAAAACTTATATTGTTTTTATTTTTAGGGAAGTTAACACCAACTATTTTTATAGCACTGGTGAACAAGCAAGTACCTGCCAAATTCATGCGTATTTTTCAACAAGGTTCAAGGAGCAATTGTCATGCATTGTTACACTAACTCAAGAAATACTACATTTGAGAAACTTGTATGAAGGCATGTTCAAAGCACAAATGAATGACACATATACTTTATGAGCATATATTAATTTCACACTGAGACATAGACTAGAGGGAAAAAACCATAAACAACGGTGTATTTGTAAAACGAGTTACAAATGGTGGCAAAGGCGACTTTTATGGGGTTGTTACATATATCTATGAATTGGCATACAATTACTTGGACTTAGAAAATAAAGTTGTCTTGTTTTATTGTAATTGGTATGATCCATCTGACAAAGGCACCAAAATAGATAAGAAATATAATACCAATGAGATGCGAATGGACATAAGGTACAAAGAGTATGACCCATTGCATAATGTCACATATTGTTAGGCAAGTTTATTATGTTCCTTATCCTTCAATTATTCCAAATAAACGAGGATGGTATGTTGTAATATAAATAAAACCATTGTGTCATATTGGAACTGACGAACTAGTGGAAGACGTTGCTTACCAAGTTGATGAAATTTCTCAGATTAATGATGTGATTGAAGTTGAACAAATTACAAGTTTGTGTGATACAATAGTTGAGGGTCATCTAGTTGATGCATCTATATTGTTGGAAGACAATAATGTGGACGAAGAGAATGGTGAGTTTGGATCCGAGGACAATATCGAATCAGATGATGATAATAATATGGATGAAGAGCATGAAGAGTTTGAATAGATCATTTTTGTAATTTTACTTAATGATTAGTAGAAAATAATGTGTAATTTTACTCAATGGTTGAAGAGCACGAAGACTTTGAATAAACCATTTTTGTTGATTTAAATGTGTTTTGTTGATTTATTAATTGTGTTGATGAATTAATTGTATATGTTGTGTTAATTTATGATATGTCTATTCTCTCAAAATAGATAAAATGCCACCCCGAACTACTAAGGGTAAGAGTAAGATCCAGCATCACCGTTAGTGCCCGAGGGTAACAGTATGTGAGGCACCTAAGTTGGCCATGTGTCCTCCCCCACAGAATCAGGTAGATCCCATGTTTATGTCTAGTTCTCAACCTCTTATGTCACTACTCTCTTCTCATAACTATCATATGTTCCAATCTAGCCCCCCAACTTGCATTAGCCTATATAGGGTGCATAGCTTTTCATACCAGCAGACTGGGGTGCTTAGTTTTTCATACAGTAGACTGGGGTGCCTAGCTTTCCATTCCCTCATCATCCCTTACACATACCCTCACCATCCATGTAGCCTGGGGGATCCTGCACCCCACATCCCTCCCACATACCCTCACCATCCATGCAGCTCGGGGGATCCCACACCCCACATCTCACACACATGCCCTCACCATCCATGCAGGCTGGGGGGTCCCACACCCTACATGCCACACGCATACCCTCACCATGCATGAAGGCTAAGGGATCTCGCACCTCACCTATCATACACATACATGCGTGTGAGGAGGAGGATGAAAGGGATGATGAGGACGATCATGAGGGGCGGGATGAGGACAATCATCAAAGGAAGGAATGTGTTGCACATTCGAGTGAGTATGAGATTATTGAGGGAAGATGATACATTTGGCCCAGTGGAAAATCGTAAGTTTCAAATTTTTAAATTTTTAAATTAAGTAAACATGTTGCCTTTTTTTAGATTTAGTAATACTTATTCAAATTGTTGTTGTTTAGTTTTGAGCCGAGTCGGAATACTGCCCAATGTATAAGTTATGTTATTCAATAAATGTATAAAAAATCTTGGAAGAGATTTCGAGAACTTTCCAAGATGATAAAGAGGCTTGGTTTAGAAAATTTAAGGTATAATAAATTTATTTTAAGTTATTGGTATTTTAATTACTTTTTTTAATTATAATTATCTAACAATTAATTTGAATATCTTACGGTATTGTAGGGAAGTGTATTTAGGAAACACTTGACGAGGATATGATTAAAAAAAATTGGCGGGGCATAACAACAATATGACTTTCTGACATGCTACGACGTGCTAGACGTGTTTGGGAAGAGTTAAGTGTTGGTTCTACCTGCATATGTAAGGTAGTTTTTGATGAACTTTATGTATATTGGGATACACCTGATTTTAAGATAAGATTTGAAAATGCAAAGAAAATGAGAGCATCTAAAAAGGGGGGGGGGGGTCACCTCAGTGCAGTTTGAAGCATTAGTATCGGTCGAACATGCTTGACACATGGTAATTATAACTACTTCTGTAAGTTATATTTTGATGTACTATATATTTTTAATTAAAGTTAATTTTATGAATTAGTCTAAGGATTTGGGGAGACACCCTCGAATGAATGAGCTGGTTGTAAAGAATCGTACCAAAAAATCAGGGGAAGTTGTTGACGAAAGTACCAGATTAGATTTGGTAAGTTTGTATTGTATTATTTTTTTTAAATTAATTTTTGTATATGAATAGATTATTTAAGTTTTTTTAATATCTAATGGTAAAGTTGTGGCATGATTTTTATGTGGCAACTAATTTAATGTTTGTGGCGTGAAAATCACGTGGCTATATTTTATTATTTAATTTATTTTTATTTAATTCTTATATATTGTTTAAACTATATTTATTTGTTTATTGTTGTATGTGCAGAAGGAGTATGACATATTGCTCGTAGAATTTTTAGTTCAAAATCCTCAGTATACTTCGATAGGTTTAAACCCGATTGATGATCGTGTGGATCTTTATATTTGAAATTTAGTAATTGGCAAAAGAGGACCTACCATGTGTTTATTTGGTGTTGGATCTTTGGCCGGGAATTACAGACCAAGGAATAAGACATTATTTGAAAGAGTTGCAGATGGGGAATGATCGTCACGCCTACAACAATTGACATCCCAAATGATATAAACAGTGCAACGATTAGCGCTAACTGAGGCGAGACGCGAGGCGACAGAACGTGAGACGACGATAAATACCCAAATGGAGGAAATGAAAAAGAGACAAATTGAGATGAAGGATATAATGCGATAATTGCACTCACAACAAGGGAACCAAATAAATAATTAAATGGACGCTGATGTGGACGATGTTGATGATGATGTGGAAAAAGATATGGATGATGATAATGCTTGATTTTTTTAATTGTTATTTTACTTTTAAATGTTAAGTTTTGTAAAATATTTGTAATTATTTTGAGTTTAATCATTTTAAGTTAAAATTTATATTTTTAATTATTATTTAAAAATATTAGTATTTTTAATTATAAATAAACTTATATTTTTTTATTATTAACTTCATAATAAATAAATTTATAAATAATTATTATTAATTTTGTAATTAATAAATTTATAAATATTTTTTTCAATAAAAAGTTAATCTATAACATGGAAAACACGATGCTAATCATAAATAATTTTTTAAATTAGTGGTGTGGAAAACACGTCGCAAAAATGATATTAGTGACGTTAAATTCACATGGTAAAACTGAAATCATGACCTACAAACCTGACGTATAGTAGAGTAGGAGCAGAAGTGCAACATGATTTTGTGACGTGACAAATGTTTGTGACTTGAAAATCACGACACAACATTGTGACGTGATTTTCACGTGGTAAAAAAATTACCACATTTGCTACTACCTCGTGAATAACTATGATGCTAAATTTGTTTTATGACTTAATTTTCATCTTTGTAACGTGAGAATACTGTTTCTTTAGTGGGCAAAAGGGATAATTCCCCGTAACCAACAATAGTTTTGAGATAGGATCGTGATTAGTTTAATTTTGGACAAATAAAATAAAGGAGAAATAATCCATAGGCTTCCCGTAACAAAGTATATTATATTAGGTGGTTTACTAAACTAAGTGGAATAGGAGGGTGGCGAAAAAAGTGGGGCAGTTGTGTATCACTACTCCATTTCTAAGTACTAGTACCTTAAGCACTATCTTAGTGCATAATTCCTTCCATAATCAAGATGTTGCATACTCGTGAATTCGATAGTTTGTGGCATATTTGTGCCTAGGTCAAAACTCAGACCTTTAACTAGTTTTATGAAGAATGTACGAATATGAAATTCTGGTAACTACCACCGGATCATATGATTTATCACAAGAGTCACTACTAGAAATACTATATTTTTTCTTCAGAATTGCCCAAATTTATCCGCAAGTATATCTGCAAATTTTTCAGCTATGTTAATTAATAAAATTTATTTTCCTGCTGAAAAAGGATAGCAATAAACTTCCCTGGTAGTCCTATGGTTTTTGTTGCCACTTTATTTCATTCAAACTATTTGACATTTGCTGCAGAATATCCTCTGTTTTTTCCACAGGAAACTGTTTTATATCAAAAAAAGAAGAATCCAATTAACTTTTTTTTATAAAAATCCCATAGGAATACCTACGGATTTATACGGATTGTATTTACTTTTAGAATTAATTGTGGACTTTATTGACTTTAAAATTTCAAAATTATGAATAAAAAGGCAATGATATATTGTTTTTTATTTTAAATATATTTAAAAAATAAATATAATTTTTAATATATATATATATATATATATATATATATATATATATATATATATATATCTTTATATATATATATATATATATATCTTTATATATATATATATATATATATATATATATATATATATATATATATATATATATATATATCTTTATATATATATATATATATATATATATATATATATATATATATATATATATATCTTTATATATATATATATTTTATATATATATAATATATATATATATATATATATATAATATATATATATATATATATCTATATATATATATATATATATATATATATATATATATATATATATATATATATATATATATATATATATATATATATATATATATATATATATATATATATATATATATATATATATATATATATATATATATATATATATATATATATATATATATATATATATATATATATATATATATATATATATATATATATATATATATATATATATATATATATATATATATATATATATATATATATATATATATATATATATATAGGAGACTAAACATCTACCCATGGATAAATTTTTATTAAAAACAATAAGCAAAAATTTAATACATTACATTTTATAAAAGTAACAGTATATATTTTTAATATATTTAAAAAATTGAGAAAAAAATAAAACAATGAAAATTAATAAAATTTACAGAGAGTATATAAAATAGTAAGAATATCATCATCTAAGAAAATTAATAAAATTTACAGAGAGTGTATAAAATAATAAGACTATCATCATCTAATTTATGCAAAATTGTCATATTCTACTGTATCTTTTGCAAATTAAATTAGAGTAATTTTGTCAATATAATAAAAATAAATTTTATTATAACTCCTTTTCCTCCCTCCATTTCAAAAATCCTTAATTCGGAGGGAATGAAAAACTTATCCAAAAGGAATTGAGATTACTTCCCCTTCTCTCATAAAAAAAATTCAACCAAACCTCTTTAATTTAAAATATTATATTCCATCTCCTCTAAAAATCCTCCAAGACCCTAAAAGTATTTTCATGAAATTCTTTTTCAAAAACTAACAATAATGACTTATAAATAAATTATTAATATTTTTGAAAGATATTAGATGCGGAATTACATTGGAATATTGTTTTCCTGCACGTTATATTTGAGATAACTGCGATTTTATTTGCGGATGTTTTATGCAGATTTACCTAGCAGTAAACCAAAATAACCATAATTTATATAGTGTACATTTTTAGCATTATTGAATTATTTTAGTATTGCTTCGTATAACATAAATAGCAGAACAAGTTGGTCCTATATTAATCTCCAGGAGGAGTTTCATGCTCAATTGGTCCTGGATTAACATCCTTGTTATCTGAACCTGGTGTTGGATCAGCTGGATTGTAATCTTCAAGATTTTCACGATCGCCCCTACCGCCTTTTTCGTTGCTTTTATTATTATTGAAATTTTCCTGAAAATTAAAAAATTAAAAAATAGTTAAACGATATTTTTGGTGAGAATCCAGAGGTGATGTTGAATAAGAATTTTGAAAATCATTCATACCTTCAGTTTTCTGCTAACTACAATTGGTGTTGTTTCATCAGCACATTTTGTACCAAACAAATCTGAGGTAACATAAACAAAGTAGACTAAGGTGAATATGTACGTAAATATATCGGATCATTATTGGGATGTGATTTAAAATTAAATATCTAATTGCATTATAAATCCTATCAAACAATTTCAACAATTTAGTTATTTTCATAAAAAAAAAAAAACACAAAATTATATAACCCTTAAACTCAATTTACTTTTAATATAATGAAAATTTTTATCATTATTTATTTCTCAACGGTGTATTCAAAAACATTTCTATTAACCCAACCACAACACCTGCAACTGCAACTATAATCGCAATTTAAAATCAATGACCGCAACATCAAAGAGAATAAAGAGATAGAAGATTAACATGAAAACCAAGAGGGATCTGTAGTAGTTGAGAGGCTAAAAAAGGTAAAAGTTGTGACAACCATCAAGAACACAATACAAAAGCCAAAAACCTTCATGATGTCAATTATCCTCATAATGAACCAACCAGTTGAAATATAAATATAATTTTTTCGTACCCTTTTTACCAAACGAGAAGCTGTTTATGGGTTTGTGAGTTCTTTTACGTAGTTATCAACTTTTTTTTGTGAAGTTGTTTTTTTAATTATGGGTTTGTGAGTTCTTTTAGTTATCAACTTTTGTTGTTATGTTGTTTTTTTAATTATGGTAATTATATAAATCTTTAACAAATAAGAATACTAAATACAATTTTGCTACAAATAAATTTTGCATAAATATTTTTCAAATCCAAACACATGTTAACACACTCGGACAAAAAAGGAAATAAATCTAAAAAATGCGGGATAACCAGAAATTTTGCTTAAGATGTTGCTTTTCTCCTATCTTTGTAAAGTTAATTCTGAATCTTTATTAAAACAAATTCAATAATATATATACTTTATATAAATAAGAATTGCAAACTTTCAAGTAAACATTCTAAAACAAAAAAGTCTTCCAAAATAGAGCTACAAGTCATCTTTAATAGAAATTAGAGCAAATCTAATTAAAGCAAATTCAGCAAAATATTTGACCAAACAAAATTGAACCATATATTTCCTTCAAAGTATATCCTAAGTTCTTATTAATTGATATCAACTAAGTTCCTATGTGCTCTAAAAGTTGTCAATTGGGATAAATAAAGCGAATAGTGAGTTCAGGTTGACTTAATTAATATTATTTGGAACTGACCTTTTATTAATTGGGATATTTTGGTAACACTAATAATGGGTCAATAGCTTCGGTAGAACAAATATTACAAGTTAGTGCCACTTGAGATATTTGTTACTACCACTCGACCCACTTACTAACCACACATTTCTCATGGCCACTTGATACTAGCCTTGGATTCACTTACCACCACATGTTATTATCTCTCACCAACTACCCACATGTGCCATTTTCAATTGTTCTATGTATCAGAAAGAAAAGAGAGAAAGAGGAAAGCTCAAGAGAAGAAGGGAAAACAAGGTTAGTGGAGTAGAAGAAGAAGCTTAGAAAGAGCAAGAGCTTGGAACCAACACCATCATCTTCATCCTCATTTCATCTTCCACAACTTCTCCTCTTCAATTTCTTGAGGTGGGTTCTAGTTAGAAACTCTAGGTTTCTAGAAAAGTTAGGGTTGTAGAATGTTAGACAAATCATGAAAATCCATGCTATAAGATGAATATGTTCTTGCTCTTGTTGATTTTCATGAACATGTGCCTTGATATGTTTTTATGATTGGTATGATAATATGATTTGTTATGGTTATGTTATGATGTTGAAATCCTTGTAGTTATGAACTTGGGATTCTTGTTATACATGTGTATATGAGCATGTAGTGAGATGGATGTGTTGGAAGAAGGAGTGTGGGTTTGATTGGAAATGGAGTTGCAAAGGAAAATGGTGTTCTGAGAAGCGGAAAAATGAAAATATGAGTGAACCAATCGATTGGCCCCTGTCATCAATCGATTGACAGCCTTTGGTTTAGCAGAAAAATGAAAATTTTACAGGACCAATCGATTGACACTGCATGTCAATCGATTGCACAAACTTGTTGTATATGAACAGTGGAAATTTTCAGCAGGATCAATCGATTGATACTCAGCAAATTTTGAAAAACAGAAATGTGAGAGGAACCAATCGATTGGGCTTCCCCAATCGATTGACTCAAGTTAAAAACTTCAAAATCCATTTCCTAAGTGTTTCTAAATGCATTCTTTCATCCATTAATCAATTGTGAAGCTATGTTTATGTTGAATACATGTTAATGGTGAAAATTACATGATGAATCTAGTGAGCTAACCTAGAATTGAAATTAGGTCATGAGTGAGGTTTATAATCTAGATAATGCGAGAATACGGTATTCATTCGTACGACGCTTATGTGGAGGTCGTGGGCGAATTGTTGTCATGATTGAGAACGAGACGCATTGTATGGAACATGCCATGTTATTGTTGTGTATTGTGGTGAATGAAGTCGCCTATGATTGATGAATTTTATTATGGTTTGTGGAACCGATGATTATAGAATTGATCATGTATTCAGAACGTGTGTTTTTTGTGGTGGTACACATCTCTATTGGTATGCTTAGACGTGTAAGCATTGGGATGTGTGACCAATGATTCGAGCCTCAATTGGGTTTGAGCCGCAACCATGGCGGACATGTTGGAGAATTGCCATCCAAGGCGCAGCGGAATTTAAAAATTTCTCCATTTAGTGATCCTTACTGTCATACGGTGAACTGGACTTTTATTTGGATTTGTAATCGCAATGTCGCGGTTAGCAAGAGTCGCCACCGACTTTTCTTTTATCCCATAAGGAAAGGTGGAAAAGAACAGGAAAGACCTTAATTTTAAATTCTTAGGTTCGGGAGGTACTTTATACAAAGGGAAGGTATTAGCACCCTTTGTATCCATGGTTATCCATGGGCTCTTAATTGCTCAATCATTTATGTTTTTTTAGTTTGAAAAAGGTGGTTGAGAAAGGTGTGAAAAATGTTTTGCAAAATGAGAATTTAACTTTGTAATGATTCTTGCATGAATGTGTACAAAGTGGTTATCTCGTTTTAATTTAGAAAATAGTTTAGAAAAATATAACTCGGCAATGATCCTAGTGCGGATGTATGCTAAGTGGTGATTTTCTAAAAAAAGATGTTTGAAAGGTGTGAGGTGTGAAAAGCATTTTTTTGTTATGAATGAGCAATTAAGGTTATACCTGTCCAAGGTCTTTTCGGGCATTTCCTATCCTTATGAGGGTAAAACTGTCCTTACTATTGGGAAGCAAGTAGTTTTATCCTTGGGATGTTTAAGGGTCATCGTAGGGTCATCGGCTGGTCATTGAAGGCAACAGTTGTGAGGATACCTTAGCATTCGAAGGGACTATCATCATTTAACCGTAGGCTACACCGAAGGGTCATCGAGGGACAAAATCGTATTTTCGAAGGCAACATCCGAGGGACTATGATGATTGTACCGAAGGGTCTTTGCTAAGGATATCCCCATATTCGCGGGACATGACCGTAATATTGTAATCGTGGGGTAATAGAGAGAGGTCCGATATCATTTATTTAAAGTCCATGTTTTAAGTTCATTAGGTAATTATGGTGATACCGCATTGAATCGATACATTAAAATCAACACATTAAAGATCAATACATTAAAATTGGTTAGGCAACCAATATGAATTTTCACATTAAAGTGACAGAATTTAGAGTCCATCTCCATGAAAGTCTTCCCATGCATAAAGCGGTGTACCTAGCCGGTTATTTCTTCGGAAGTATGCTAGCCTTTACACCATTAACACACAGATTATAGCATTGAGATAAAACACAATTGGAAATTGCATCACAAAATGAATATAACAGCCAGGAATTTAAGCCAAATGATGCAGAGTCATGATTAGGTAAGTATAAAACGGGCGACAAAGGGACAAAGCAGCCCCTGTCCTGTTCGCTTCTGCTTCGCCTAGCGAAGGCTCAGCGAAGGCTCGCTGCGGGCTCGCCTAGCGATGAGCTAGCGAGCGGCCACGGGTTTGAAATTATGACCTCAATCCGCAGCATGGCCTATGGCCTCTAACACATAATTATATGGTTCAGTTTCACAATGTTCAAGCACATTTAAATTCTCATGCAAAGCTTCAAAATGTTTATGAATTCAATTATGATATCCTCCCCTAATTAAGAACATGAAGTGGTACCATATACCAAAAGAGAGTACAAAACAATGTCACATGCAAATTAAGACACTAATGCGGTACCACATGCAAAATAAGAATACCAAGTGATAATCATGTGTAAATTAATATCCTAAAGTGATATCCTATGCCAATTAAGAAACTAAAACGATAATAGTGAGGCAAACCTGTTTGCAAATCGAGTTGCAACCTTGAATTGGCGAGCCGGATTGAGTTGGGCGGCGGTAGCTTCGGAGCGGGTAAGCGGCCTTCAGGGTTTCCGCCTTCTGAACTCTTTGGATCAGCAGGGTTTCTGTGTTCCTCCCTCTGGATGCGTGTTTCCGTCCGTCTTCGTCCGTCTCTGTGTGTTCTTTTTCGTGGCAGCAGAGCATGTATTTATAGTAGTGGCAATGGTGACCTAATGGGCTTAAAATGAAGTCCAAAAATTCAAATTCTCGCAAGCTTCGCTAGGCGAAGGAATTGCTCGCCTAGCGAGCAAACTAGGTTTGGGCTTTTTTGCTGGATCTGATGCTTCGCTGGGCGAGTGGTATGATGCACTGTTCGCTAGGCGAAGGAGTTGCTCGCCTAGCGAGCAAGCTATTTTGGGCCACTTTGGATTAGGCCTGTTGTGAGCTGGGCTTTTGTCCATTTGATATCAGTGCCTTGCAGATCAAGTTAGAGGGTTTTGGAAAATGCTTTGTAATATCGACGGGCAAATTTTGGGGTATGACAGCTGCCCCTGTTCAATATTCTTGCACCGAGAGAGTAGAATGGTATGTGCCGTTCGTGGTCTGGAGGTGAAAGATTATTGAACACTATAATGCCCCGAAAATTTGCGCTTGTCCATTAGGAGCTAGTCTTGATGGAGATGGGCTTAGAGATGCCATCCGGGAAACTTGATGAGGAGATTACCAGATTGTGTCGTACGTTAGACGATATCTGGAGACATGGGGTGTCACACCGGGTCGTACATCAGACCGTATAGTGAACCCTCCATTATGCTGTTGACTTCGCTGGGGAGTCAGAGTATGCTATACTGCTGGGGATAAGAGATCAGAATGGATCATACGTTAGACCGTGTCTGAATACCAGAGTGAGCTGCTTATTAGGCGGATGACTTTGCCGGGGATGAAAGATCAGAATGGATCGTACGCTAGATCGTATCTGAGTTGCAGAATGGGCCGTCTGCTAGGCGGAATCTGCCGAAGAGGGAATAGTCGTATACCAGCCCACCATTCAGGAATGTACCTGTCCGAAGGTAGCATCTGAGTAAGGGAGTAGCCATATACTAAACTATCATTCAGGAATGTACCTGTCCGAAGGTAGCACCTGAGAAAGGGAGTAGCCATATACTAGACTACCATTCAGGAATGTACCTGTCCGAAGGTAGCACCTGAGCAAGGGAATAGTCGTATACTAGACTACCATTCAGGAATGTACCTGTCCGAAGGTAGCACCTGAGAAAGGGAGTAGCCATATACTAGACTACCATTCAGGAATGTACCTGTCCGAAGGTAGCACCTGAGAAAGGGAGTAGTCGTATACTAGACTACCATTCAGGAATGTACCTGTCCGAAGGTAGCACCTGAGAAAGACGAAGGTTTAACTTGGTCGTACATTAAACCGTATTTGAGTAGCATCTGGTCTAACTTGGTCGTACATTAGACTGTATCTGATGCCTGGAAGGTCTAACTTGGTCGTACATTAGACTGTATTTGAGTTGTTGAAGGAGTCATATGTTGAGATGAATCCGGATGAACCGTATGTTAGGCTGTATCTGTATACGTTGTACTTGCAACAAATGTCTGGGATGGGCTTAAAGATGCCATCGCTGAATGAGCCTTTTACTTTGACTATATCAGGAGGATAATTAACCTGCAAAGAAAAGTTAGCTTTATGCCATGTCATGATGCATGAGATGTTTTATGCTTTCGAAAATAAATGCGAATGTTGTATGCATGCGTATGTTGTGAAACGATGTAATGAATGAGTTATGCGTATGAGAAGTTCTGCTTAGGGACTCTACTGGGGAATAGATCTCAGTCTGCTGGTCGGAGACATTGGTATTGATGGCCCTTCCTTAGCTGGGGATTTGGGTTCTGTCCAACGGGGCCTGGCTGGGGATAGGAGGGATGACCTTTCGGTAAGGCAGTGCCGACCTCTTCTGGGGATAATTGGCGTTGCCGGGGAATCGGATTAACAACGGACTCCTTGGGGAAGCGTGATTAGACCTTCTCCTCGACCCTGAAGTCGTGTAGTAATTGCTATTGCTATTTTAGGCATGCATTTTTGTAAACATTGGTCATATTCAAGTGCATAAGTCAATTCAAATTAAATCCATGGGCGTTTACGCAAACAAAACAGAAAAGTAAAACTACAAAAGCATCTTTTTTGAAAGAGGGTTGTATTGATTTTTGAAAGAAGGCCTATAAACAGGCAAATTGTGTACAAGGAGACAGAAATCCTAGTAAGAGGAAATTGTCAAGAAAAGAGAAAGCTATGCAGCAAAAACCCTATAGATTTTAATTCCACCACTGTCATTATGTCTTCAAGCCTCTCATCTCCTGCTGTCGGATAGAAGTGATTAGCTTGTTCAGTCCTTCGAACTTGGATGAAGCTGACAGAGAACGGGACATAGTCATACGCTTTAATCCCTAATTTTTGCCTGGACCGCCTTTTCAGGTTTTCAGTCCACCAGGATACCCTTTTTTGCCCAAGCCGCCTTTTCAGGTTTTCGACTCGCCGGGTGTACATTTTCATATGTTTATCCCTAATTTTTGCCCGAACCCTTTTGGTTCGCCGGGATGCCCTTACTTTTGCCTAGGTACGTCGACCTAGCGGGTCTCTTTTATGCGTAGTATTTTTTAACTATGTCCGCGTTCACGGGATGCGGGAAGTCTTCGCCATCCATTGTAGCAAGTATCATGGCTCCACCGGAGAAGACCTTCTTAACTACAAATGGCCCTTCGTATGTGGGAGTCCACTTGCCTCTGGGATCACCCTGTGGTAGCATGATGCGCTTCTGGTATATCTGCCCGTGACAAACAGCCGCAAGTCTCTTCTCATCAATCAAGTTTATTTGGTCGAGTCGAGTCTGAATCCATTCATCTTCGTCTAAGCCCGCCTCTTTCATGATTCTTAGAGAGGGAATCTGGACTTCCACTGGTAAAACAGCTTCCGTTCCGTAGACTAAAGAGAAAGGAGTTGCCCCTGTCGACGTGCGTACCGAAGTGCGATAACCATGGAGGGCAAATGGTAACATCTCATGCCAGTCTTTGTACGTTACTGTCATCTTTTGTATGATCTTCTTGATGTTCTTATTAGCAGCCTCCACGGCGCCATTCATATTTGGCCGGTACGGAGAGGAGTTATGGTGTTTAATTTTGAACTGCGTGCAGAGTTCAGTAATCATCTTGTTGTTCAAATTAGTACCATTGTCAGTGATAATTCTTTCAGGGATGCCATACCGACAAATAAGACTATTCTTGATGAATCGTGCCACCACATTCTTGGTGACAGAAGCGAAGGAGGCTGCCTCTACCCACTTCGTAAAGTAATCAATAGCGACGAGAATGAAGCGATGTCCATTAGAAGCCGTAGGTTTAATCTCTCCGATCATATCGATGCCCCACATTGCAAAGGGCCAAGGAGCTGTCAACACGTTCAGTGGAGCAGGAGGCACATGTACTTTATCCGCATAGATCTGACACTTGTGGCAGGTTCTGGAGTGATGGTGGCAATCAGCTTCCAGGGTAGACCAATAATACCCTGATCTCAGAATCTTCTTGGCCATTGTATGTCCATTAGAATGAGTCCCAAAGATACCGTCATGCATGTCTCCCATAATCTTTTCTGCTTCCTTTCTATCCACACAGCGAAGCAGAGTCGAATCATGATTACGTTTGTATAACACTCCATTACTCAGAAAGAATTTAGCGGAGAACTTCCTCAGGAATTTTCTGTCCTTGATGGATGCCCCTTCAGGGTATTCTTGAGCTTCTAAATATCTTCTTATGTCGTGGAACCAAGGTTTCTCCTGTACCTCCTCAGTGTCAAGTTCATAACAGTATGCTGGTTCATCTAACCGTCCAATGGTAATCATGGGAGCTTCGCTACCCCATCTGACTCTGAACATAGATGACATGGTAGCTAATGCGTCTGCCAACTGATTCTCCTCTCGTGGAATATGTTCAAATGTAATCTCCTCAAAGTATGGGATCAATGTCATCACCTGCTCTCGATAAGGGATGAGATTTGGATGTTTAGTATCCCATTCCCCTTTGATCTGACTGATTACCAAGGCCGAATCTCCATACACACTCAAAAACTTGATTCGCCAATCTATAGCAGCTTTGAGTCCAAAAATACATGCTTCATACTCAGCCATATTATTGGTACAGTGAAAACATAGTCTAGCAGTGAGAGGCGTATGGTAACCTCCGGGAGAAATGAGTACAACCCCAACACCATGGCCCAATGCATTAGAAGATCCATCAAAGACCATAGTCCATCGGGATTCCCATTCGGATCCCTCATCTGGTTTAGGTTTTTCGTAATCCGTAACAAGCATGACATCCTCATCTGGGAACTCAAAATTCAAGATTGGTAATCGTCCACCGCTTGATGAGCCAAATGATCAGCCAGCACGCTTCCTTTGATTGCTTTCTGGGTAGTATACTGGATGTCGTACTCTGTTAAGATCATCTGCCATCTCGCTATTCTTCCGGAGAGGGCAGGCTTCTCGAACATGTATTTGATGGGATCCATCCTAGAAATCAACAAAGTGGTATGATTCAACATATACTGTCTTAGTCGGCGAGCAGCCCAGGCCAAAGCACAGCAAGTTCTCTCGAGCAGTGAGTATCTTGTTTCACAGTCGGTAAACTTTTTGCTCAGGTAGTATATGGCATGCTCTTTTCGACCAGACTCGTCATGTTGCCCCAATACGCACCCCATTGAACTTTCTAACACGGTCAAATACATGATTAGAGGTCTTCCTTCGACTGGTGGTATCAGAATTGGAGGTTCTTGGAGATATTTCTTGATTTTGTCAAAGGCTTCTTGGCATTCGTCATTCCATATCATCTCTTGATTCTTCCTCAGTAATTTGAAGATGGGTTTGCAAGTGGCGGTCAAGTGGGAGATAAATCGGGCAATGTAGTTCAAGCGTCCCAAGAAACCTCTGACCTCCTTCTCCGTACGGGGAACAGGCATTTCTTGAATAGCTCTTACTTTAGCTGGGTCAACCTCAATTCCTTTACCACTGACAATAAAGCCCAAGAGTTTACCGGATCTTACCCCAAAGGTGCATTTGTTCGGATTCAATCTCAACTTGTACTTCTTCAACCTCTCGAACAGTTTGTATAAATGATCGAGATGTTCTTCCTCAGTATGAGATCTAGCTATCATGTCATCCACATATACTTCTATCTCATGATGAATCATATCATGGAACAGAACCACCATGGCACGCTGGTACGTCGCCCCGGCGTTCTTTAGACCGAATGGCATTACTTTGTAACAGAAAGTGCCCCATTGCGTCACAAACGTAGTTTTCTCCATGTCCTCAGGTGCCATTTTAATCTGGTTATAACCCGAGAATCCGTCCATGAAGGAGAATACTTTGTGTTGAGCGGTATTGTCTACCAGAACATCGATGTGCGGGAGTGGAAAGTCATCTTTGGGACTTGCCTTATTCAAATCTCTGTAATCTACGCACATTCGCACCTTACCATCCTTCTTTGGCACTAGCACCACATTAGCAACCCATTGAGGATAAGAAGTAACAGCTAAGAAACCGGCATTGAATTGTTTCATAACCTCGGCTTTGATTTTCTCAGACATTTCAGGATGCATGCGGCGAACCTTTTGCTTGACAGGACGGCAGTCTTCCATCGTAGGCAGCCGATGCACCACTATATCAGTATCCAACCCGGGCATATCTTCATAAGACCAAGCGAAAACCTCTACATAGTCATGTAACATCCGAATCAATCTTTCCTTGACACTGCTTTCCAATCCTGCTCCTATTTTGACTTCTTTTCTGTCTACCTCAGTACCCAGATTTACAATTTCGAGGGACTCTTCATGCGGCTGTGTAGTCCTTTCCTCTTGCAGTAACAATCTGGCAAGCTCTCCAGGGACTTCACAATCTTCCTCACTTCCATCTTCGGCTTGGTAGATTGGATTTTCAAAGTCATAATGAACAGTAGCGGAATTATTATCAATAGGATCCAGAGTGAGTACGGATCTGCAATTTGTTACGTGAGTGTGTGTAAGAAAGCATAGCTTGTTTGAAAGACGACAGGAAAAATAAAGAGCGCAATATTTGAATGCGAAAAAGTCCATTGATTTATTGAATATGAATATGCTTATGAAATGACAAAACCCTTAACAAATTAGCTATTGTGCCCCGGGTATAGACACAATGCTTTAAGAAGTTCAATTGAAAAATAAAGATTTGCAAAACTAAATGGACAATAACAATTACTCCTGACTGAAGGAGATCGGGATAGTGTCTTCAGCCTTCCAATTATTGAGTCCGTCGCCAATTGTTGGGTAGATCCAGCTATCCAGGTCGCAATCACTGTCAGCATCTTCTACAGCATTGATTTGATCTTTGACCATCTTTTCAGAGCTAAATCCCAGACCAGATTTATCAGACTTGTAGGGTATGTTGATCAGTTGACCCCAGCCAGTACAGCCACCATCTTCAACCACAGCTTGAGCGTCCTTCAGGGAAACCATGGCAGGAGAAGCTCGAATAACCTCAGGCACAAGGGGAGTCGGCTTAAGGACAGGATTGGGCGGAGAAACCACTTCAAATGACTGAGACGGAGTCTCGAAGAATTCACCATCCATCTCGACATATCTGAAGGTATGCACACTACTGACGATGTATTCTTCTTCCCCACACACAGTGACAATCTTTCCCTCTATTGGATATCTCAGCTTTTGATGGAGAGACGAAGCTACAGCACCTGCCCCATGAATCCAGGGACGTCCCAGCAAGCAGGAATAGGCGGGGCGAATGTTCATTACATGAAAGGTAGTGTTGAAGACTTGAGGTCCTATCTTGATAGGGAGAACAACTTCACCGTGGACAACACTCTTTGCACCATCGTAAGCACGCACCACAATGTCACTAGGCTTCAATTCAATGCTCTTGCAGTCAAGTTTATCGAGCACGGCTTTCGGTAACACATTCAAAGAGGATCCATTATCGATCAACACATGAGACAAGGTGATCCCTTTACACTCAATGGAGATATGCAGGGCTTTATTGTGGTTCTTTCCCGCCGGCGTCAGGTCAGCATTGGAAAAACCTAGGCCACCGTCGACAGTCAGATTAGCGACATAGTTTTTGAACTGATCGACGGAGGTCTCCTGAGGTACATGGGCAGTCTTCAGGAATTTTATCAAGGCATTGGCATGAGATTCGGAAGATAACAACAAGGACAACATTGAGATTTTGGAAGGAGTATGCCCCAACTGTTCTACCACATCGAAATCACTCTTGCGGATGATTTTCAGCATTTCTTCCATTTCTCGTTTGGCAACGTCTTCAGTAGTATCTTCGACCGGTGTCTCTGACTGAGAAGGATTGACTGGTTCCTTTCCTCGAGTCTTAGGAGCTGGGGGTGAGATCTCTGGAGAGAAGATCCTTCCGCTTCGAGTAATTTTACTAGTCCCAACGATGTCATTAGGATTAGCAGAATCACCAACTTGCTTTATGCCATGGATGTAAACGTCGCCTCCATAGTTCCACGGAATAGCGTTGCTGGAGGAATATGGCACGGGGCCAGGTGCGGTAATAATCAGGGGAGCCACTTTGGGCTCAGCAATAATCTTCACCGGTATTCTGGGAGCAGTAATCTTCACTGGAACCTTGGACCTTGCAATCACAGATACTTCTTCAATAGGGTTTTCTGCCTTAGAAACCCTTTCAAAGAGGATTGTACGATCGTCCATCAGTCGTTGGATACCATTCTTCAATTTCGAACAGTCTTCGGGCCGGAGTATGCAGAGATTGCAATCTTCAGTACAACCTGGAAATAAACCAGCTTGCAATAAATTCCTCTTTATGATCGGGAGAGGAGATGTTAAGTCCGCTACAGTAGTGATGAGAGGATTGTCATCGAGAGCATTAACAGCCTTGTCATGATTAGGCATAGGAGCAGTGATGACATTAGGAGTCTCCGGAGGCTCGAACTCAATTTCCCCCGCGTCGATCATGTCTTGAATTTTATTCTTTAACAACCAGCAATCGTTTGTATCATGTCCGGGGCTATCAGAGTGATATGCACACCTGGCATTGGGATTATAACGAGGCGAAGCAGTGTTGACATTTGCAGGAGGACCTCTGAGAGTGATTAAATTTACCTTCAGCATGCTTTGTAGTGCTTGTGCTAAAGTCATATTGAGCTTGGTAAACTGCCTTCTTGGTCTGTCTTGTCTTTGCTGGAAGTTTTGAGCTGGCGGGGCTGCGATCGTCACTGCTCCAACGGCGTGGTCACCATTTTTCTTATTATGATTCTTCTGACCATACACAGCATTCGATTCATTCTTCCCATGATAGGACTTCTTACTGCTTGTAGAAGTAGCTGCCTGTAACTTTCCACTTCGAATGCCGCTCTCTACCCGTTCACCTGTCAGTATAAGTTCAGTGAAGCCTGATGAAGAACTCCCCAGTAGGTGGCTGTAGAATGGGCCAGTCAGGGTACCCATGAACAGGTCTACTAATTCTCGGTCAGTCATAGGGGGTTTGACTCTGCCAGCCAAATCTCTCCATTTCTGAGCATACTCTTTGAAGCTTTCTTTAGATCCCATGGCCATGTTCTGCAACTGTAGCCGAGTAGGTGCTAATTCAGAATTGTACTGGTACTGCTTATAGAAAGCCGTTGCTAAATCAGTCCAGGTGCGGATGTCAGAGCTCTCGAGCTGATAATACCATTCCAACTGAGTGCCAGACAGACTTTCTTGGAAGAAGTGGATCCACAGTTTCTTATCAGTGGTATGCGGCTGAATCTTTCTCACATAGGCCCTTAGATGCATCTGAGGACAAGACGCACCATCATACTTAGTGAAAGTGGGGATTTTGAATTTGCGGGGAATGGTCACATCGGAGACCAGACCCAGACTTTCGAAATCCAGACCAGGTGTCTTCTGACCCTCCATGGCTAGCATGCGTTCTTCCAGCAGTTTGTACTTATCATCTCTTGGAGAGTACTGTTCATTTTCATACTCCTCATCATCATCCTCAGGGTTAGAGAACTCAACATTCTCCTCCTCTGAATCATTTTCCGCCCCCTCTTCTGGGCCATTCGGGATTCCAAATTTGATTCCCGTAGCCTGTCCTTTACGCCTTCTGCCCGGGTTAATGAAGCTCACAGCTTTCTTGTCTTTCTTCTTTTCAGCCAAAAGAGCCTTCAGTTCCTCCTGCCCCTTGGATAAGCTTAACATCATCTCCTTGAATTGAGCATTCTGAGTCTGGAGATCTTTGACAGTCTGTTCGAGATCCATTTTTCTGTTTAAGAGGCAGACCGTGAGAATATGGTCTTTTAGAACACCTGTTATGCAATGTTATGTTATGCGATGCAATGTATGAAATGTTTTCAAGGACTTTTGGAATTTAACTCTGCATAAATCCCCAACAAGAGGGAAATGTTTTATTGCTACTTTTTTTTTCAACGTTCATTACAAAAGGAATAATAGTAAAAATACAATGAAAGCTCAAGTCTCCCAGGGGCGACTTCTTTTCGGGCGAAGATATGCATTGAGTCTTCGTTCCTCATTAAGCTGACTGGTGAGCTCTAACACTTTCTTCCTTTCTGTATGGAATTGGGCTTCGAAAGTATCTCTCTCTTCTCTCAACTGGGTCCAGGATCTTTTCAACTCCTCCGCATCAGTGGGCATATCTGGATAAGGAATGATCTGGGAAGTAACTCCTTCGACCTCTGATTCAACAGTCAATGGTCCGACTGCAAGATATGGCATGACAAGTTCGCGAGCTCTGGCGCGCACCCATCTGAGATAAGGCTCCATAGGAATAGAATTTTTCTTTCCTAAATTGCTTCTTTTCACCATGCCCCAAGCTCGTACAAACCTTTGGCGGAGACCTTGAGAGTCATTGTCATAGTCAAACACTATACCTTGAATAATCATTTCATGTGGACCATCTCTTCGAGCATGCCCAAACTGACGTAGGGCTAAGGCAGGATTATAAGTAATACCCCCTCTTATCCCCATGAGTGGTACATTAGGGAATTCTCCACAACGGTCGATGAGGGTGACATTTTCTCTGAGATTGGAACACCAACGGATGTCTGAATGGGAGAGTGCCATTATCCTTTGAGACCATTTCAGATTTTGATCATTCTTCAAGACTGATTGAGGAAGGTGCGAAATAAACCACCTAGACAACAAAGGTACGCAGCACATGAGAGTCCCTTGCCTCCTCATAGTACGAGTGTGAAGGGAATGCAAGACATCTCCAAGCAAGGTAGGCACAGGGTTATGAGTGAGGAATATCTTAATAGCATTCACATCTATGAATTGGTCCGGATTAGGGAATAGCACCAAACCATAGATTATCAATGCTAAAACGTCTTCAAAAGCATGGACATTCATAACTTTTAGGAATTCTCGGGCCTTACTTATCAGAAATTTGGCAAGTAAACCTTTCATTCCACTCCTCGTTACCCAATTGGTCTCAATGTCAGACTTTGTCATGTGTAAAGCTGCGGCCACTTCTTCAGATTTCGGAATCTTTTCCAGACCACTGAAAGGTATTTGATCCAGGATAGGTATCCCAAGCAGCTGGGAGAATTCTTCTAATGTGGGTACCAACTGATAATCTGGGAAAGTGAAGCAATGATGTTTAGGATCGAAGAACTGGAATAGAACTCTCATCATATCTTCTTTGAAACCGGTGGTAACTAAATTGAGAAGACGACCATGTTTCTTGCTGAACTGAGCATGATCGGGGAGTTCTGACACCAAATCCTTGAGTTGAGGAGAGATCGTTACAAGATTGATCCGGATAGTTTTCCTGGAAGCCATAACCTGTTCAAAGAGCAAAGCTAAATTCCTAAGTCCTTGAAATGGTTAGTATGATGATGCTATGATGCTATGATGATGTTATGATGTTATGATGATGTTATGATGTTATGATGTTATGCAAGCACAGACATGTCACACAACAATCATTCCTAGGTTTTAAGGCTTGCATGAGTTCCATAGGTAAGTACCCTCCCCACTGAAGTTTGGTTGGTTCAACCTGTCCTAGAATAGTAACCGGGTTCTAGAAGGATCTCCAATCATTGACCTTCCTTTAAGTCCACTTCAGTGCAACACCAAGTGGTTGACCGAAGTTTTCCTAAAGTCCAATCTCAAGGAGTGTAGTATCGAGTATCAACCAACCTCAGTCGGAACCGAAGCCAGTTATCTCACTACTTTCTAATGGCTAGGATGAGTCAATTAGGGTTCTCAAGGTCTGGTTAATGCTTTGATGACACCACGCGGAAGCCAAATTTTTCCTCAAATAACATGAGGACCATCAGGACAACCAAAGTGTCACATTAACCGTAGCTATCGTTTTGACCATTCCAGTATACGCCGGATAGTCGCGATGATCTATTGCTACTTACCTAAGGTACACTAGATCCGGGTGTAGGATCTTTCACTCAAACAATCCCTTAAAGAAAAAGGAACAATTTAAAACATAAATGATTTTTTAAGGTGGACCTCTCTTTATGTGTCCCCAGCAGAGTCGCCAGTTCTGTCATACGGTGAACTGGACTTTTATTTGGATTTGTAATCGCAATGTCGCGGTTAGCAAGAGTCGCCACCGACTTTTCTTTTATCCCATAAGGAAAGGTGGAAAAGAACAGGAAAGACCTTAATTTTAAATTCTTAGGTTCGGGAGGTACTTTATACAAAGGGAAGGTATTAGCACCCTTTGTATCCATGGTTATCCATGGGCTCTTAATTGCTCAATGATTTATGTTTTTTTAGTTTGAAAAAGGTGGTTGAGAAAGGTGTGAAAAATGTTTTGCAAAATGAGAATTTAACTTTGTAATGATTCTTGCATGAATGTGTACAAAGTGGTTATCTCGTTTTAATTTAGAAAATAGTTTAGAAAAATATAACTCGGCAATGATCCTAGTGCGGATGTATGCTAAGTGGTGATTTTCTAAAAAAAGATGTTTGAAAGGTGTGAGGTGTGAAAAGCATTTTTTTGTTATGAATGAGCAATTAAGGTTATACCTGTCCAAGGTCTTTTCGGGCATTTCCTATCCTTATGAGGGTAAAACTGTCCTTACTATTGGGAAGCAAGTAGTTTTATCCTTGGGATGTTTAAGGGTCATCGTAGGGTCATCGGCTGGTCATTGAAGGCAACAGTTGTGAGGATACCTTAGCATCCGAAGGGACTATCATCATTTAACCGTAGGCTACACCGAAGGGTCATCGAGGGACAAAATCGTATTTTCGAAGGCAACATCCGAGGGACTATGATGATTGTACCGAAGGGTCTTTGCTAAGGATATCCCCATATTCGCGGGACATGACCGTAATATTGTAATCGTGGGGTAATAGAGAGAGGTCCGATATCATTTATTTAAAGTCCATGTTTTAAGTTCATTAGGTAATTATGGTGATACCGCATTGAATCGATACATTAAAATCAACACATTAAAGATCAATACATTAAAATTGGTTAGGCAACCAATATGAATTTTCACATTAAAGTGACAGAATTTAGAGTCCATCTCCATGAAAGTCTTCCCATGCATAAAGTGGTGTACCTAGCCGGTTATTTCTTCGGAAGTATGCTAGCCTTTACACCATTAACACACAGATTATAGCATTGAGATAAAACACAATTGGAAATTGCATCACAAAATGAATATAACAGCCAGGAATTTAAGCCAAATGATGCAGAGTCATGATTAGGTAAGTATAAAACGGGCGACAAAGGGACAAAGCAGCCCCTGTCCTGTTCGCTTCTGCTTCGCCTAGCGAAGGCTCAGCGAAGGCTCGCTGCGGGCTCGCCTAGCGATGAGCTAGCGAGCGGCCACGGGTTTGAAATTATGACCTCAATCCGCAGCATGGCCTATGGCCTCTAACACATAATTATATGGTTCAGTTTCACAATGTTCAAGCACATTTAAATTCTCATGCAAAGCTTCAAAATGTTTATGAATTCAATTATGATATCCTCCCCTAATTAAGAACATGAAGTGGTACCATATACCAAAAGAGAGTACAAAACAATGTCACATGCAAATTAAGACACTAATGCGGTACCACATGCAAAATAAGAATACCAAGTGATAATCATGTGTAAATTAATATCCTAAAGTGATATCCTATGCCAATTAAGAAACTAAAACGATAATAGTGAGGCAAACCTGTTTGCAAATCGAGTTGCAACCTTGAATTGGCGAGCCGGATTGAGTTGGGCGGCGGTAGCTTCGGAGCGGGTAAGCGGCCTTCAGGGTTTCCGCCTTCTGAACTCTTTGGATCAGCAGGGTTTCTGTGTTCCTCCCTCTGGATGCGTGTTTCCGTCCGTCTTCGTCCGTCTCTGTGTGTTCTTTTTCGTGGCAGCAGAGCATGTATTTATAGTAGTGGCAATGGTGACCTAATGGGCTTAAAATGAAGTCCAAAAATTCAAATTCTCGCAAGCTTCGCTAGGCGAAGGAATTGCTCGCCTAGCGAGCAAACTAGGTTTGGGCTTTTTTGCTGGATCTGATGCTTTGCTGGGCGAGTGGTATGATGCACTGTTCGCTAGGCGAAGGAGTTGCTCGCCTAGCGAGCAAGCTATTTTGGGCCACTTTGGATTAGGCCTGTTGTGAGCTGGGCTTTTGTCCATTTGATATCAGTGCCTTGCAGATCAAGTTAGAGGGTTTTGGAAAATGCTTTGTAATATCGACGGGCAAATTTTGGGGTATGACACTTACGAATGGGCATGATCAGTGATAGAATCGTTACCTCTTGTGGCGATTCAAACCTTTGGTGCAGATCTCTGATAATGATCAAAACCTTTGATACAGATCCACGGGGCGATCACGAACGTTGAACGATGACAACGTCTCTACTCAGTCCACACGAACGGATTCCTTCAATCGCAGTGCTAGCTGTTATGAATGAAGGCTTTGAGTGAGAGAAAGAGGGAAACAAAATTCCAAGTCTCTACTTGAATTTCTGTCTGAGTGAATTGGAGTGACAATGCTTCTACCCAAGGGGTTCTATTTATAGAACCACTTGTGTGGGCTTCAAGCCAAAAAGCCCACTTAAGTGCATTTTGGACCATATCTCATAATATGCCAAAATCACTTAAGTATTTGGTACCTTACCATATTTCGTCTCCCACTTAAGTGCACCGTACCTTACGGTGTTCCTTAATTATTCTATCTCTCATCAATCCGTCCTTTGTGTGTGACCCTATAGGTTTTCGCGACGTTGGCAATTATATTAAATCACACATTTAACATAATAAACAGTGAGCGGTATCTAGCAACACATCACTGCTACCCAAGTCACGAAAATGTCATGTGATCTGACAAAACCTCCTGTGATAATAATTATGTGTATAATTACCCCTTTGCCCTTATGTCGATATTGAACACAAGGTATAGACCGTGTCACCCTTGTCCAGTTCAATATTGGGCCCATAGACATTTATCCTGTTACGCAGGATTGGCAAATTCCATCTAGGACACTCATGTCCCTCAGCATGCTTCGTGGAGTACTCATCAACTGTCTTTATGGTCATCCAGTTACGGATAACGTTGGATCAGTAATAAAGCACTCAACTCTACATCTAGGATCCATAGTGGTTTCAGGTCGAAGAGTGGTATACACTATTATCACCATGAGAATAACTTATGACACTTTGCATAACTTTCTATATAGTATTCTCATAGCGGGTCAATCCGGTATAAATATTACTCCTAATATTCATACCTATGTTTAAGACTTGATAACTCTTTATCCATGATCCATGAGATGTGATCATCAGTCTACAAACATAATAGTCTTAATGCTTTAATGTTATCCCACTTCACATTAAAGCTCGACTACGGATACTTTAAGAATAGTGCCCTTGTGTTTAATGTGTTCTCATGATTAAGTCATACTTAATACATTAAACGGACTATCTATTCTAGGGACTTTATTAATCAACCATAATAAAGAAAATGCCTTTTATTATTAATAAATAATTCGATACAAGTACCAAAAGTATTGGCCTCTAGGGCTTACACCAACAGGACATGGGGGAAAGGTGGACACCAAAGTGGGATAAGGCCCATACGGTAAAAGATACTCAAAGTGGGTAGAGTACCATACGAGTGATGGTTCTTAATAGTGGGTTTAAGTCCCATAGGGGAACCGGATATCCACCGCGAAAGTCGAATCATACGAGCATGTATGAACCGGGCCTGGCTTAGACGTAAGTCCGTTCGAGAATTGATGTGTCGTGATCTGAATAATGATCAGGTTTGAGTTGCGAGAACTCAGATGCATGTTGCCATACAATTGCGAGATAGTTTCCCCATCGCTCAAGTCTTCGTTCCCTTGTCGACTTGAGTTGGATATGAGTTGAATATTGATTAGGAAACCTTGTAGAGCCGAGTGGATCCATAAGATAGGAACCCACTAAGATTATTATCTCACCCCATGTTGTTGATTATTTTTAAGGTGGTTCTGAGCAGGATAAGGGTAAGGGAAAGATAGAGTGATGTCTTGCTTACCTGATGACGGGTGGCTTTTCTTCCATTGTGTAGATATTTTGAGATTATTATCTAATGATCTAGATCAGTAGTTTTATTTTGGGCACTCTTATGTACATTTTGTGCCATGTTGTATTTATTTTGGCCATGTATCTGTATATGTACATTGTGCTGCTAGGCGCTTATGTATTTCAGTACAACTTTTACACTATGTATAATATCTATTCTAGACATATATTATATGTGGGTGTTACAGTTGGTATCAGAGCAGGTCGTATCCTCGACCTAGCCATGAAATATTTTAAGTATTCATTTCTGCCTCATATGTGGGTTGTCATCATTGTCCTTGGTGTTATACTCATAGTATTGAGCCTGATCAACTTAATCCTATTTGTATGACATTCAGGATCATGGCTGACAGACGCAGAGGTCGTGGTAGACCCAGAACCCAAAATTCAGACTCTGAACCGCCAAATGGTAGTGAAGGTTTTCAATGGCCTCAATTTATGCAACAGATGCAACAAAAACAAAATCAATTCATGCAACAAATGATGCAGCAGTGGAATGGTGGTTTGCATCCTCAAGGAGTTCCACAAGTAGCTGCAGGTGGTAGTTTCCGAGATTTCTTCCGCATGAATCCTCCGGAATTCCATGGTGGGCTGAATCTTGTGAAGGATCAGGAGTGGATAACCGGCATGGAAACGATTTTTTGGATAGTGCATTGTAGTGAAGAAAATAACGTTATGTTTGCTTCTCACATGATGAAGGGTCCAACTGTGAGATGGTGGGAGAGTGCTTAGACTCTTATGACCAATCAAGGAATACCTAGGGATTGGGAGCATTTTAAGACTATTTTCCTGGACAAGTATTTTCCTAGTTCTTTGAGGACTCAAAAAGAGTTTGAGTTTCAACAACTCAGGCAGGGTACTATGTCAGTAGCTGCGTATGCTGAGAAGTTCGAAGATATGGCTACTTATTCTAGACAAGCTGCGTATTAGAAACTTTAGCCTTATGCCATTGCATTTTAAACTCTTTTCTCAATCAAACTTGTAAATGAATCTAATCATATTGACTTAAAATTTCAAATTAGAAACTTTGGCCTTATGCCATTGCATTTTAAACTCTTTTCTCAATCAAACTTGTAAATGAATCTAATCATATTGACTTAAAATTTCAAAAGACAAAAAGAACTAATACTCATTCAAACTCTTTTACGCCCTTTATGCCTTTGTTAAACTTAAACTTTTGGCTAAAAGCAATCCATTCATTTTGAAATTGATACCACGAACTACGAGGTTTTGATCCCTCATTTTTATGTTGGTACGTAGGCACAAGTCTGAAGGTCTTGGCAAACACAAAAATATAATTAATGAATTCTTTTCTCATCCCCACACTCTATTTTTCTCAAACATCATTTTATACCAAAAACACATTCACACATGAAAAAGGGCTCCCTAGGAGTACCTAGGACACTTTGGGTGCTAACATCTTCCCTTTGTGTAACCAACCCCCTTACTTGTAATCTCTAGCATTTTATTAGTTTTGATTTGGAAACTTCTTATCTTTGGTTTTTGTTCGTACTTTTTCCTTTTCCTTTGGAAATAATAAAAGCGCGGTGGCGACTCTGGTTTTATTGACGTTAAGTTTATCCATATCTTAATGGTCATGAATTTACCTCTATAAATGGTACCTTCAAAAAACACCAACGCCCAACACCAATGCCCAAGTTATTTGTTTGATTAAGATAAGAGGATGACACTTTTTGGTTTTTTCTAATGTATACCTGATTTGACATATATCGTCCATTTTTATAGGAATTCTATTAGGTTTTATTGTGACATTCATTCTATAGTATTCATCGAGACCATTCATTTTTTGGGATGACAAGATATGACTCGTTATGTGATCCAACATAGTAGCCTTTAATTTTATTCTCGAATTTGGGGGTTTTCAAGGCAGGTTTACACTTGCTCTTCAGGTCCTAGAACCTTCTGCATGATAACATTTTCATGATTTGGCTGTCCTAATGTCGCCCTTATCACCAATTTCTCTCCTTTTTAGGTTTATACAATTTTCTCTTGTGGGGTCAAGATTGGTCTGCGCTAACCACGATCCAGATCCATGGACAAGTAGGCTAATGGGAAAATTTTCACATTTTCCTTAGTCTAGAAATAAATAGTTGTCCCCTAAGCCCGACATGATGAAATAGAGCACATGTTTGTAAATCTTCTCACCATTTCAGAGGCTCTCCATTCACATCCTTTATGTATTTCTCTTCTAACTTCCAGATATCACTAGACTTTATCATCAGTATTGAGTGTGACTCTTCGATTTCTACCTTCTAAATCATTTGCGATATGTCAACACATGACTAGTAACATGATGAGCTATCTATAGGTGACTTATTATAGATTTCTTGAGATCTATCTTTGGCATAATGAGATTGATAGCACTCTTGGCCACATGTGTCTTATCTGCCGATTGATGCTTTGTCTTCCTTTACGTTTGTACTTCAAAAGTTGGAGTCTTTTCCTTTTCAGTTTTCCTTTACTTCTAGTATAATAATTCAGATGGTTAAGTATTTCAACTTTTCCTCTTCCATTTGAATTTCCTCTTTTCTTTTTGTTGTGGTATTTGAGGTTATCTCCCTTCTTTGCTTTCTCTTACTTTGTCTACTTCATATTTTCTAACTGAAAAGTTTCCTTTCCTTTTTACTTTATCTTCATTGTATGGTGGTAATTTTCTGGGAGGGGTAGTGAGTTTATGATATTTCCCCCTTCCCATCTTATTTTCTTATCTGTGTATCTAGGTACAATGGATGATGCAATCATATATCCATCGAATCCTATCCTAAATTATGAAGTGTACATCTTCTCCCCCTAGGTAAATGAAATTTACTTGGGAATGCCTTCTATTATGATTTGTCTGAATTGGAAAACTATGATGTTGTTAGTGAAAATGGAAGCCCTTCAGGTGCCTAGAAGATCATTGTTACCTCTTTCACAGATAAAATATGCCAAAGTTTTCCTCACTGACTTTTCCCATGTTAAGACTTTCTTTACATCTTCCATGTTGGCCGGGAAGGCTTCTTCCCCATTAGGTATAGTACATTTTAAATAGTCTTTGGAATTGTTTGTGTCTTTTACTGAATCTTTGAAGTTAACAATTTATAGGACCAACATGAAAAATGGTAGAGTAATATTCAAGTTGTGCAAAAAAAAATTCCCTACAATCAATTAGTAACTGTAGGAAAATCCCAACCATTGATTTTTCAAAATAAATTTTATATATTTACTATACATTAAATCTGTACTGTTTGATTTTAATCATATCACCTATATCGCACTAATTCCATGAATGTGTGGTTTCTTAACTGCATAGAATCACGATCCATGTGATGGGAAATTAAGACACAATAATATTGGGCGAGTTTTACACTAGGGAGCGTTGAACATTGTGGAACTTATTATTTTTAGAGCAACACCTTTGTGAGAGATACACCACATATTCAACAAAAACCTAAAGGTGATAGGTGGATGGGTTCTCTCACTTATAAAGGCTCAAGTCTCCATATTTCCAACCAATGTGGGACTATTACCCACATTACTCACACTTTCTACATTCTCAACACTCCCCCTCAAGTGTGAGTCCAAAATGCCCCCCCCCCCCCCCCTTAAGTGTAAGCTCTTCTTACTTCCACTAACTCTTGTACCACACGAAACGTTTCTTACTCACCACCTTTGTGGTGACGTTGACACTCTTCAACGAAACATTTCTTACTTAACACCCTTATGGCACCTTTTACTTTTGATACAAGTAAGTTGGTCCATTTCTCAAACCAAAGGCTCATGATACCATGTGTTGGGGGATTTTTTCACTATGGAGCATTGAACATTGTGGGATTTCTTTTCTAGAGCAACACCTTTATGTGAGACATACCACATATTCACCCAAAATTTGAGCATTTATAAGTGGCAGAACTCACTCAAGAATAATAATTCAAGTGTGAGTTGGAGTTCCACATTGGTTATAAATATGGAGACTTGAGTATTTATAAGTGAGAGAATCCACCCACCTATCACCTTAAGGTTTTAGGTGAATATGTGGTGTATATCTCACTTGCGTGTTTCTCTTAACCCAATGTTGATGCTCCTCCTTATGTCCCAACAAATGGTATCAGAGCTTGGTTCAAATAAAGAGACCAACTTACTTGTATCTAAATGCCCAGGAAGAGGCGTTCCGTTGAAATCGAAATGCCCGGGAAGAGGTGTATCAGAATTCCCATGAAGAGGTATCAACGACAGTATAAGTGTATATAGACAAAAAGAGTTTCCACTTGAGGGGGGCATTATGGACTCACACTTGAGGGGAGTCTTAAGAATAATAAGTCAAGGATTTATCATTGACATTGTATGAGTATCAAAGTGTCGAGGAGTTAACCTTAACATGGATTTGGTGTTAAACCAAATTTTGTAGTGTTGGCAAAATTAGGTATTTTGGGCTTTTATTTTTGGACTTTTCTTAGGGAGCAAGCAAGAAAAATCTATAAATAGGAAGTAACCCATATTATTATAAACACTTGAATTTTGTAGTTGCAAAAGAATAAATAATCACAGGTTGTGAGCAAAGAGGAACTTCGCATAAGAAAAAAAAAATGTGTTGGGGCAGTTTTACACTATAGAGAATTGAACATTGTGGGACTTCTTCTTTTTTATAGCAACACCTTTGTGAGAGACACACCATATATTCTCCTAAAATCTTAAGGTGATAGGTGAGTGGGTTATCTCACATATAAATGCTCAAGTCTCCATAATTCCAACCAACGTGGGGACTATGACCCACACTACTCACATTTTCTACATTTTCAACAAATACCATACCAATACGCAACGGATATAAAACTCCTCAAAATAGTATGAACCTTGAGGATCAACAATAAATATAAGACGACAACTCGAACAAATAAAGACACAAAAGAACACAAATATTTTTAACGTGGAAAACCCTTTTATATGAGAGTAAATACCACAAGTCATCTAGAATAAAGAAATAACTCAATTATAATCATTTAAGGGTATAAGAGAGTATTAAAGTGATTCACAAATTAGTGATAACAACTGCAAATCACAGAGCAAACTAGCTTACAAATAAGAATAAAAAAGCTGAAACATTTCCCAAATCTACAGCTTCAGTGAGAAGCAAATAACTCTCACCTCAGACGTTATTTTGAAATTATGAATGGCCAAAAGTTAGATACATGTATTATGAATCCGCCCTTTAAACCTGAGCTCGATCCGACGGTTAACAGATTGGGGATCGTTGATTTAGTAAGACTAGTTGCACAAAAATGGGAATGCGTTTCTCTCATATTTCTCTCTTTTGAACCCTTATTTTCTCTCTATCTCTCTCAACCCTAAATTGATATTTTTTACTTAAATATGTAAGACAAATGGTCTAATTATATTTGGGCATTTCTCCATATAGGAAGGGAGCCCAAGCCCAATAAATCTCCCTCTCACAACTATGTGGAGGAAATCGCCAAACCGGCGATATCACAACAAGCTTCAAATTTCCATATTGGTAATGCTTTAGTCATCATATCATAACCATTATCATATGTATATACTTTAGCTAACTCCAACAACTTAGCATCCAAAACATCACGTATACAATGATATCTCACATCAATATGTTTGGATCTATTATGAAAAGTCGGATTCTTACCAAGATGAATAGTGATTTGACTATCAACAAATAAAACATATTTGTCTTGAATAAAACCAAGCTCCTATAAAAATTTATTCAACCATGGTAACTATTTTCCTGCTTCGGTAATTGCAATGAACTCAGCCTCTATAGTAGGCAATGCTACACACTTTTATAATCTGGACTGCCAAGTCACATCTCCCCTTGCAAATTTAATCATATAGCCCGAAGTGGACTTTCTGGAGTCAATGTCTCCAGCCATATCAGAGTCATAGTACCCCACTAGAGTAGGCTTATCTCCTCCAAAACAAAGTCTCGTAGAAGTAGTACCGCAGATATACCTTAAAATCTATTTTACAACATTCCAATGCTATATACCTGGATTTCACAAAAATCTTTTGAATGTACCAACAACATGTTCTATATCTGGTCTTGTACACACAATTGCATACCTTAAACTACCCACAGTAGACGCATAAGGAACACATTTCATATCAAATGCTTCATCTTCACTTGAAGGACTTTGATTAGAACTCAAATTGAAATGAGTAGCGAGAGGAGTGCTTACCGCCTTATAACTTTCCATTTTTAATTTTTGCAGTACTCTTTTGATATAGTGTTCTTGTGACATCCAAATTTTCTTCTCATTACTGTCACACATGATTCTAATGCCAAGAACTTGTTTAGCTGCTCCCATGTCTTTCATGGAAAATGATTCTCCAAATCGCTTCTTTAACCTGCTAATGTTAGAAATACTTTTCCTTAGAATAAGTATATTATCAACATATAACAACAGGATAATAAAGTCCTTGTTAGAAAATTTTCTAACAAAGACGCAATGATTTGAAGTAATCTTATGGTATCCTTGATCACATATAACATACTCAAACTTCTTGTACCACTACCTTGGAGCTTGCTTCAACCCATATAAACTCTTTCTTAATCTACACACATGATCTTATTTACCTTTAACTTGAAAACCACCGGGTTGTTTCATGTAGATCTCTTCCTCTTAATCACCATGAAGGAAAGTTATTTTCATATCCATTTGCTCAACCTCTAAATCAATAGTAACAACCAAACTCAACACGGTTCTAATTGATGATATATTTACAACAGGTGAGAAAATATCATTAAAATCAACAACATTTCTTTGACGAAAACCTTTCACCACTAATTTGGATTTATATCTTGGAGACTTAGAGTTGCTCTCATGTTTAACTCTATAAATCCATTTATTTTCCAAAGTCCTTTTGCCTTTAGTAAGCTTCACTTAATCATAAGTTTGATTATCATGCAATGATTTCATCTCATCATGCATTGCATCCATCCATTTTTGATTTTCATCACTTTCCATGATCTCTTGAAAACATTCAGGTTCACCCTCATCAGTCAAGGTCACATACTCATCAGAATTATACCTTGTAGAAGGTTGTCTCTTCCTGTTAGACCTCCTAAGTTGAACTTGAGATGACTCTGAGGCTTCACCAAGATTTTCATCCTGTGACACATCGCTCTTCCCTTCACCATCATTAGTTGGAATATTTACCTCATCTCCAAGTTGTTGATCATCATCATAATCATATGGCTCACCATTGTGATCATCACCACCAATAGCATCCAAGTTATGACTAGGTAACCGAACTAGATCAACATTAGACAAATTGATATCTTTCTTGGGTGTAGCCTTCTCTATCTTATCAGTGTCTTCAATAGTTTGGCTTCCATAAACACCATATCGCGAATTTGAATAAGCTTATTCCCTACAATATCATACAACCTATAACCAAACTCATCTTTCCCATAATCGATGAAGATACATTGTTTTGACTTTGCATCCAACTAGGATCTTTCATCCTTTGGAATATGCAAAAAAGCACTATAGCTAAAGACTTTTAAATGATCATACTTGACATTCTTTCCAAACCAAAATTTGTTTGGAACTTCACTGCTCAAAGCCACTATAGGAGTGATATTAAGAACATGCACTTTCATGTAAAGTGCCTTGCCCCCAATAACAATTAGAAAACTTAGCTTCAGAGAGCATACACTTTACTATCTCAATTAATATTCGATTCAGCATCTCTGCTAAACCATTCAATTGAGGAGTTTTAGGAGGAGTCTTTTCATGTGCAATGCCATGCTGCTTGCAATAGGACTTAAATGGTCCACAATACTCTTCACCATTGTCTAAACGAACACATTTCAGTTTCTCGCCAGTCTTCCTCTCAACCAAAGCATGTAATTCTTTGAACTTTTCCAACACTTGGTCTTTTGACTTCAAGGCATAAACCAATAGTTTTCTAGAGCAATCATCAATAAGGTAAAAAATTAAAGTGCACCACTAAAGGATTCTACCTTTAATGGGCCACAAACATTAGAATGTATTGATTAAAGTAACTTCGACTTCCTTGAGGGAGGATGTCTCTTGAAAGATACTCTAGTCTGTTTACCAGCCATGCAATGAGAATACTTCTCCAAATCTACATTCTTTAATCCAAGAAGAACATCCTTTTTGGTCAAAACAGTAAGCCCATTTTCACTAATATGACTAAGTCTTCAATGCCACAAAGATGTTTCCATGTCGATAGCATTCACACTGTCTCTAGCAACCAAAGCTTTTGTCCAATATAGTTTAGAAATCTTTTCCTCTATAGTCATAACCAAGTTACCTTTGTTGAGTTTCCATTTTCCAGAACAAAAGTGATTATCATAACCATAATCATTTAGCATATGCACAAAGATCAAATTAAAGCGGACATATGGAGCATGTTTGACACCTCTAAGCAATAATTTCATTCTCATATTGGTTTGCAAGCAAACACCACCAACATCATTTACCTTAGATACACCATCATTACCCATCTTCAACACTCCAAAATCACCAAAAATATAAGATTTGAAGAAATCCTTCTTTAGTGTAACATGTAATGTAGCACACTGTCAACTATCCACATGCTCTCGTCTGATACATGATTAACAGACTCATAATCATAGAACAAGATCATCACTAGTAACAGTAGTAACATGATCACCATCATGATCTTCATAGTCTCTTTGTTTAGACTTGCCTTTCTTGCCTTTGTTATCTCTTTTCCACTGATAGCAATACTTATGTATGTATCCTATTTTGTGACAATAATGACACTCCAGATTCTTGTATCCCAACTTGAACTTGCTTATGTTATTCTCTCTACCACCCTTCGGTTCCTTTTTATGATTTCTCCCTTATTTTCAGTGACAAGTACCTCAGGTTGAGATGAAGAAACATGTGTTTTCCTTCTCATCTCCTTATTAAGAATACCACCATTAGCTGTTTCAAAAGAAACCACTACGCCAAATAAGGGAAAAGAGGGCGCTTATTTTGGTCTATAACAGCGCTTTTAAGCACCCTCTAAAGTGGCGCTGGCATAGGTAAAGACAGCGCTTTGTTTTCCTGGAGAAAGCGCTGTCTAAAGTGGCCCTTTAAGGGCCACATTATAGTGCGCTTTCAGAAAAAAGCGCCCTCTGGAGTGGTCCATAAAGGGACACCTTAGAGGGCGTTTTCTGGAAAAAGCGCCCTCTAAAGTTGTCAATGTAAAGTGTTTAGAGGACGCTTTCTGGACAAAGCGCCCTCTATAGTTGTCAATGTAAAGTGTTTAGAGGGCGCTTCCTACAGAAAGCGCCCTCTAAAGTGTTAGTTATTTTAAAAAAAATTGTTTGAAAAACAGTGGATATTTAATTGGTAACCTGTTCGCATGCTGCAAAAGTGTAAAATTCATATTGATTTCATCCTTTAATCCAATGTTATACACCATTAATCCATTGATATATACAACATGAATCCATTTATATACAACATTAATCCTCCATATATACAACATTAATATATGATTCTTTGATCAACAATATACAACAACATATTCATGATTTAGTAAAAGTACAACAACAATATACAACATATATACAACAACAGCATACAACAACAACATTCCATACATATATGTACAACAATATACAACCTAGCTATATGATTCTTTGATCAACAATGAATTGACACAATTCATCCTTCATTTTATCCAAATGAGCTCTTGAGTAAGATTTGTATTCCTCAAAGTACTACAATTAAGAGAATAAAACATATTCATGATTTAGTAACAAATTAGATGAAATATCCGATAATATTAAAATAAACCCTAAGTTATTATTCCATACCATTTTTGGGATGTCTATACGATTCAACGCAATGATATCTCTCATAAATCTCAATACAAAAAATCTGCAATCGACCGAATTGTTTTGCTGAGGACACTACACAGAAAAACAAACAATATATATATAGTTAATTTTTTACAAACACTATTATAAGCAAAAAAACAAACACTATTATAAGCAAAAATAAGATACTTAATATATACCTGAACTCTGACCCAAGTAATGTCCTTCCTATTACGGTAATTCTTTTTCGATCTAAATTTTAGTATTGCCCTAACAAAATAAAAACGTATATTGAGATCAATCTGACAGACATAATTAAATATATAAATACACACGAATATTTAGGGGAATTTCACTTACGCGTCAACCGTCTTCTTCATACTCGGATATTTACTCCAATCACCCGATAACGAATCGAGATAATACACCATTAGTCTCGAAAGATCCATAGCAACCAACACCCAGTGACCACTGTAAAATAAAACAAAAATTTAGATGCATGAAAATTTTCTACGTAAAAGATATACATAGATTAGAATGAAATTATTAGAAAGAAAATCTAACCCGTTGCCAGAATTAAACGGTAAAAAATACAAACTGGGTGTAATATTATCGTCGGCCGCCATGAATCTATCGACTAGTTCATTCTTTACGGATGTTGGATTTTTCGTTATAAACGTTGTGTTGATACGGGAAGCAGCAATAAAATTGAATCGGTTACACAATTCAGTTCCCCGCATCAATGTTACATACATATACCTTAAATAGAAACATAATAAACATTAGACTACTCATTGAAATGTGTAAATAAATTGTTCAACTAAGTAAATAATAGATTGATCGAAGTACCATATGTATGTATGAATGACAACGATGCCCAATTCTTCGTGTTCAAAAAGTTGTTGCATGTCCTCCTTTGCAATTATTTCGGAATGAGCAATTCCGAAAACACCTTCATCAAAATCTACACTACGGATGGCGCCGTGCATAATATCGGACTCTTCCACCATTTTCTCAAGACGCATCATAATTTGAGATTTTGTCCCGGACGTCGTTGGAATATCATTACCATCTTTTTTCAACTTTCGACCGGGAACCTAAAAATTCATATAAATTAAATCATGACTTTTTGTGATGCAACAGAATCGTTGCGTATATAATTCAATGGGTATATATATTTGTACCTCTTTTTGAGATGCAACCGACTCGATGCGTCTTGAAATCCCTTTACCAGCTTTATGTGTGGGTCTTGTAGGAGTCTAATATTACCATGTAATAAGGATTGATTAAATATCATAATTGTAGCTGAATTGAAATGTGAATACTAAATATTCATAATCATTTAGAACATATATACCTCGGCATCTGGGAAAATTAGATCTGACGGCCATCCAACAAAGGATCCGACTGCATCTCGCATCAACGTTGTCTCTGAAACAACGTCAGGTAATGGTAGAAGCGCGTCGGTATCTAATACAAGGTCAACCGAAACTTTCATATATCCCACCGGGAGGGGATTATGGTGAAGTAATTCACCCGAAGTGTTGTGCACTTTTCCCTTGCCAACTATGCGATAAGTTGGTGACGATAGATACAGCTGACAAGGTGTAATGCCCTAAACCAATAATAAATGTTATTGTTAACGTGTATATGTGTCAAGTAAAAAAGTGCTATTTTAATTTCATAATAACATATATAATTACCTCGGGAAATTTCGGTTGACAATTGATACTAGCTCGGTCACTAGTATCTTTTGCCTCGGAACCGCACCTTTCCTCTCTATACCTTGCATTCTCCTTTTGCAGTTCGAGTACTTGTGCCCTTAACTCCGCCAAGGTCTCCATCACCTCTTTGTTGGTAGGATTTTTTGTTTTTGGTTTTTTATAAAATGACGACGGAGTCACACCAAAACCTTTACCCCTTACACGACCGGAATACTCAGGAACATTTAGTACTCGACTAAGTACGCTCCTGCAATCCTGGACCTCGGTTGAAGGTAAGGTTTGGGATAAAGTCTCCTGAAATATTATTAGAGGAGATTAAAAATGAATTATATGTCTAACAAAATTTTCGATATAATTAAAGAAATAATGTTACATATACTTACACATTCGTCATAAACATTTTGAACCGCTTCAACGACAGCCCCATCCTTCCCAACCCAAGCAGCCTTCCACAATACGTGCTCCGGAAGAGATGTTGCGTCACTTTTCTCCTCGGCTAGCTACAAATTGAATCAGATTATAAGATCATCAATTATAACATATTGTGACAATGTATAAGCTCATAGCATTTGAATATACTCACAATTCTTTGTTGTAACCGTGCATATCCCATACGCCCTTTTTTGTACGGATACGCGGGTTTTGATGCCCTTTTCCGATTTTTGTCGCTTACTTCCTGGATAAAAAAGTTTAAGGCATATTAGAACCAAGTAACTTAACAATTGTATAATACCATAATTAATAGACATTACATGCAATTTTTCGTTTCTTCGTTTGGCGACAAAGTTATCCCATTCTTCGGCTGAAATAATCTCCGCATACTTCATTGGCCGTTCTGCTTCAACAAAGTTTCCTTCCTCATCCTTGAGAAATTTGTTGGACAAAAAGGATCGAAATCCTCGGAGTCTTTTTCCGGCCAATTGAATACAATATTTTTGCCGACTTTCATCGATGTGAAAGGATCTCTAAAAAACATACAAATGGAGTGTGTTATTATAAGTAATATTATAACAATATATGGTCAACAAATAGTCAACAAAAAAAACATATAATAATATATGGTAAGTACCTGTATCTCGGACCATATTTTTTCTTTGCCAACCTTCAATTCCGGACTTCTCCAATTATCACATGTAATCGGAATATGTTGTCGAACAAGGGAACCAATGTAACTTGACAACATTGAACCGTTAGGCTCAATTAGTTGGTCTTCAGCACTCCAATGTACTTCGAATTTTTCACCCTTGTCTCTTGCACGAATGATTGACTTCATAACAGTCAATCCTCGTTTGATTTCTTTTTCAACATTGTTACGTGATCCACTCGCGTCATGGGTATCGTCTTGGTTAGCCATTTTATCTGTAATATAGAAATGATTCAATAAGACCCAAGTAAGACAATGACCATATTCGTGAAGCTACACAAAAAACACATTCATATACCTTCCATTTCTCTCATGTTACAACAATCTAAACTCTCTCTTTTTTTCATCATTATTGAATACAAACTCACACACACCTACTGCATACAAAAGACCAATGCAAACTTATGGTGTTTGGAACATGAACAAACTTGCATCCATAATCATCAAACTTCCAAGCACAAGCTCAAACACACTCCAAATGACATCAGTTTTCAATCAGAAATAAAAAACCTTACAACAAGGTGCTCATGAACACCATATAGTGCTCGTTTACCCTAAACAACATTAATCAACATAATGCACAAAATGTAAAACTCAGTTTAGAAAATGCCCTAATCAAACACCTGAAGAAAGTGAACGGTAACGATGGAGAAGAGAAATACCTTCAAGGTGACGGTAACGATGGAGAAGAAAGTGAACAGCGACGGTGGACGCAGATAACTCAGTGAACGTGAACGCAGCAGCAGAAAAAGGCGACGGCGACAACGACGGTGAGGGAGGGAGAACGAACGGAGGACGAGAGTAATCACAGTAGAGAGTAATCGCAGTAGAGAGAAAACCCAGTTACGTAAATGAAATAGCATATAGAGAGGGAAAATAAAGAGACATGCAGTATATATGTTATAATTTTAATGTTTAATAAAGGGGACCTTAGAGGGCGCTTGTGTAAAAAAAGCGCCCTCTAAAGGGGGCCTAAGAGGGCGCTTCTAAAAGCACTCTCTAAGGCTTTCCAAAAGCGCTTTATAAACTGGAAATGTACATGGACTTAGAGAGCGCTTTTTTAAAAGCGCCCTCTAAGGGTACCCTTAGAGGGCGCTTTCATAAACGCGCCCTCTATTGGTGTCCCTCCACTTTAGAGGGCGCTTTGTTACAAAAGCGCCCTCTAAAGTGCGCTGTCTATTCCTCCTTATTTTTCTCTTCACTTTAGAGTGCGCTTCTTTAAGAAAGCGCCCTCTAAGGTGCGCTGTCTATTCCAGTTTTTGGCGTAGTGAACAACACCTCTAGGAGCAGAACATATGATTGAAATCTGAAACGTCTCCCAAGACTTTGGTAAAGATAGCAAAAAAAATAGTCCCAAAAGTTCATCATCAAAATTGATACTCATTCCTGATATCTGACCAAGGAGCCCTTGAAATTCACTCAAGTGATCTGAAATAGAAGATTCCTCCTTATACTGCAAACTTATGAAGTTATTCAACAAGAACAATTTATTATTCACTGATTTAGAGGCATACAAGGACTATATCTTCTCCCATAAAGTTTTTGCATGTGTCTCATTAGAAATATGATTATAAACATTATCTTCTACATATTGTCGAATAAAACACATACTTGTTAATGTTCAAACTCTCATTCTTCATCAAACACAGAATTCGGCTTTGCGGAACTAAAAACAAATAAATGCAATTTCTTCACAAATAGAAAGTCTTTCATCTTGTCCTTCCATAAATGGTAATTAGAACCATTCAACAATATCATCTTCATCTTTGTATTTGACTTCATCATTCAAACAAGTAAAATAGCCATTAACCAAGAGCTCTGATGTCACTCCGATGAAAAATTAAGACATAATAACATATCAACACGCAGTGGATATAAAATTCTCCAGACTTGTAGGAACCTTGAGGGTCAAATATAAGATGACAAATCGAACAAATAAGTGCCCAAAAGAACGTTGATATTTTTAATGTGAAAAACCACTCAGTATGAGAGTAAAAATCATGAGTTGTTCAAACAAAAGAAATAACTGCACTATAATCAATTAAGGGTACAAGAGAATTTTAAAGTAATTCACAAACTAGTGATAGCAACCGCAAATCACAAAACAAACTAACATACAAATAAGAATAAAAAAGCTGAAAACTTTCTCAAATCTATAGCTTCAGTGCGAAGTGGATAACTCTCACCTCAGACGTTGTTTTAAAATTCTGAACGGTCAAACGTTAGATACATGTGTCAAGAACCTGCTCTTCAAATTTGAGTTCAATCTGACGATTAACGAACCAGAAATTGTCAATTTAGTGAGACTGGTTGCAGAAAAATGAAAATGAATTTCTCTCATCTTTTCTCTCTTTTGAATCCTTATTTTCTTTCTATCACTCTCAACTCAAAATCGATCATCTCCATTTAAATAAATGAGACAAATAGTTTAATCATATTTAAACTTTTCTCCACATAAAAAGGGAGTCCAAACCCACCACCATATTTGATTCAAGATGAAATAACTAGTTTGATTCAAGATGAAATAACTTATAAAAAAATTACCTAATCAATCATTAATGTAAGAATCATTAATGTAAGAGAAGTTTATACACAAATAACAAGGTAAAATTAGAGAGCACATTGTTCCACTCCTCAATGATATGAATGTGGCAATTACAAATATTTAAGGGTATGGGAGTTTCATCCTCATTCATTGCTCTTTTAAATTGCTTCTGTTTTGAGCTGCAAACAAAACACTGGATAAATAGAGAGACTACTGAATCACTGATCATATCTTTAATGCATTATGCATTTATAGTGGAGTGCGAACCCCAAAGCACGTTACTACTACTGACACAAAAAACAACTTAACAAAAAAAGTTGGTAAACACATAAAAAACTCAAACCCAAAACATATAACCCTACTATAACTGCAGTGACCAGAAACAACTTCTTGTTTATATTTCAACTTGTTGGTCCATTTTGAGGATAATTGATATCATGAAGGTTCCTAGCTTTTGTGCTTTGCTCTTGTTGGTTGTCACAGCTTTTACCTTTTTTATCTTCTCAGGCACCACCACAGGTGCCTCTTGGTTTGCAGGTAAATCTTCTATCTCTCTAAATCTAATATCTTTATGCATGCAATTGCTTTACTCATAAACTTTCGATCAGTTTACTATTATTCATCTTAGCCTACTTTTTTCATGTCACCTCAGATTTGGTTGGTACAAAATATGTTGATGAAACTACACCAATTGCAGTTAGTAGGAAACTGAAGGTATGCATGTTTTTCAAAATTCATAATCAGCATTTGAAATTGAATATTGTTGTACTATCTTTTAACTGTTCAATCTCGTTGAATTTTCAGGAAAATGTCAAGAGGATTAAAGGCAACGAAAAGGGTGATATCGGCGATCGCGTAAGTCTTGAAGATTATAATCCAATTGATCCAACACCAGGTGGAGCAAAGAATGTTAATGCAGGACCAATTGAACATGGAACTCCTCTTATGCCATTCATACCAAAATCTCCGCCTCCTATTGGTCAATCTAATCCTGGTCCTGGAGATTATGATTAGTAACAACCTGTTATTCTCTAGAAGAAGCAATGCTTAAAAAATGTAATGATGCTATATATGTAAAATATAAGTCATGGTTAATCTGGTTTACTTGCTATGTAATCTTTGTTTTATCATGTGTTAATGTTGTGTAAAACACTAGTAGTTTGTAATTTGGCATGTATGTAATCTAATGTAATCTACTTGGAAGTATTATGTATCATGTATGCTTGTTAAATTTTAAGTGTTTTGTTTGCATTAGTCACTCTGATGCTCATATTACACCTGTACAGCTAGAGTGAAAAATTATTTATTACTATCAACAAAATAACATGCAAATATTTATTGCACTTTTATAGTTTCGAGGTAAAATTATGTAACCGATGAATTTTATTTTAAATGTTAGACCATCGTTAGAACCAATGTAGCTAATCTTTTTGTTCTCTCTATTTTTAAACTTTTATTCTTTTAGATAATTATTACTGTTTCATAAAAAATATTTAATTCGAACAATTCAATGTTCTTAAGAAAATGATTAGATGAGTTGATTTTGATGATAAAATTAAGGGTAATGCTAACTTGTGGCCCAAGGACACATGTTAAGAGATTAATATAAAAATAAATGTTTAAAAATTATGTATTGAATTTATTAGAAACTTATAATTAATAATTTTATTTACTTTTTCAATACAAATTTTCTATTTGTGGGTTCCTTAACATGTGTCCTTGGGGCGACAGTTAGCGTTACCCTAAAATATCATTTATTAGAATATTCCTATTAATTATAGTTAAAAGAGTGGTTGAATAAAGTGAAAGTTAATAAATAAGGATATGATAGTGGAAAAATAATAATAAATGTTACATTAGTATTGTAAAAAGACAATTATTTTGAGACAGAAAAAATGTGCAAATGAGACAATTTTTATGAGACGGAGGGAGTAACTCAAATTGGGACGTGGGCTAAGGCAAGAAGACATGTTGTAGTCATTTCTTTTTCTTATACTAGCAAAAGGTCTTAACAGTCATTTATCTTTCTTATAGTAGCAGAAGGTTTTAACGGCCATTTCTCTTTCTTATAGTACCAAAAGGTTTCAAATTGTTGATGAAAAGAGCGATAGAGCTGCACAAATATAAAGGATTTAAAAAAATTTGATAATGGTGATGAAAGGTTTACTCTTCTGTAATATGCAGACGACACACTAATAATTGGAGAGAAAGGATGGGAAAATATTAAAATGATCAAGGCAAATTTGATGTTGTTTGAAGCAGTGTCGGGATTAAAGGTTAATTTTCGCAAAAGCAAGCTGGTTGGAATCAACATCAACAGAAATTGGATCGAAGTGGCAACGACTATGTTAAGATGCAAAATCGGCAACATATCATTTTATTATCTTGGTTTACCAATTTTTGCGAACCCGAGGAGAAAAAGTATGTGGCAACCTGTAATTGAAGTTGTGTGTGAGAGAGATCATCAAAATGGAAGAATAATCAACTATCCAGGGGGTCGGGTGGTTGTTATAAAATTTTATTCTTTTATTCATTATTATTAAAATTAGATTTTTTGATGATTCAATGATTATAATTAATAATTCAAATTGGGACGTTGGCTAAGGCAAAGAGACCTATTATAGTCATTTCTCTTTCTTATAGTAGCAGAATATTTCAACTTGTTGATGAAAAGAGCAATAGAGTTGGACAAATATAAAGGATTTAAATTTGATAACGGTGATGAAAGGTTTACTCATATGCAATACGCAGATGATACATTAATAATTAGAAAGAGAAGGGATGAGAAAATATTAAAATCATCAAGGCAAATTTGATGTTGTTTAAAGCAGGATTAAAGGTTAACTTTCACAAAAGCAAGCCGGTTAGAATCAACATCAACCAAAATTGGATCCAGGTGGCAGCGGCTATGTTAAGATGCTAAATTGGCAACACACTATTTGATTATCTTAGTTTATCAATTGGCACGAACTCGAGGAAAAAAAGTACGTGGCAACTTATTATTGAAGTTGTGAGAGAGATTATCAAAATCGAAGAATAATCAACTATCCATAGGGGGTCGGGTGGTTGTTATAAAATCAGTTATGTCTGCTTTACTAGTCTACTTCCTCTCTTTTTTCAAGGCTCCGCCAGATATCATCCTTAAACTCGAATCTTAATTTAAAAAAAAATATATAAGGAGGGAGAAAGGACAAGAGAAAAATTAAGGTAAAATGGAATACAATTTGTAGACCTATCAAGGAGGGGGGAACTAGGCATAAGAAATTTAAGGGTGTTTAACCTTACTTTGTTGGGAAAATGGGGTTGGAAATTAAGAAATGAGAGGGAAAGTCTTTGGTTCCGATCGTTGGTTAGTAGATATAGCTTGAGAAAATTGGAGAGTATGAGGGAGGGGTTGTTCCACTTGGTGGAATCATTTGTGTATGTCAAGAATGGAAGTTCGGGATACTCTGAATGTGTATTATGTCAAAGAGGTGTATAAAGAATTAATTCACAATTGCGAGTTCTTTAGACCCAAGTTGGGTGAAAGCTTGCCATAAGGAGGTACTGTATAAACTTTCGTGTTTGGTGTGGAGACTCTTCCAAAACAGATTAGTTACTAAAGATAACATAATCAAGAGAGGAGTGTTAGGCCATGGGTCACCACTTTGTGAGGGAGGGTGTGGTTGCAAGGAATCGATATCTCGCCTTTTTTTCTAGTGTCCAATTTTTGTAGGTATTTGGTACTCAATCTATCGATGGATTGGGATTAAAGTAGCATTTCAAAATGAAAGTTTGACACATTTGGAGCAGTTTTATGGTATTCTTAAGCCTGGTAGAGTATCTCCAAAAATCTCCATTACAACCTGGTTCACTTGCATACGGAATATCTAGAAGGCTATGAGGAATAAGGTGTTTAGAGAGGATGTTGGAGAATGTGAAAATTACTTCTTGGAATTGGCTGAAAAACAAGTTTAGCAACATCAATCATAACCTAGCTATGTAGTGGCAAAATCCATCAGAGAACCTAGGTGTCTAGAGGTCGATTTCCTCCCTGTTGTTGATTTCAATTTTATGATTTCAGGTGTTGTCTTATTTGGTGGGGAGTGGTTTTGTTCTTGCTCTATGATGTCAGTAGTATTAGCTTTTAATATAGGTTTAGGTTGTGGAAGCTTAATTTATATATGGTTTGTTTTGTTTGTCTTGGTCCTGTTGTCTCAAGGTAAATGTTATAAATTTCTGGTGTTTCTACATTGTGGCATTTCTTATTGGAGGCTGATGGCAGTTTCCACATCTATTTTAGAGGCTTTTTTCTCTATCTCCTCGGTTGGTCTTGATTTTGGTGTAGGTGGTAGTATCATTTTGTTTTGAGTTGGTGGGAAGGAGTGTGCCTTTTTGTCTGGTTAGGTGTTTACTGCTTTGAGTTTCGTTACTTTTTTGGCTTTGGTTGTGTTTTATTTGTAGGGTGAGACGTTATTTCTTATGTTGTTGGAGTCTATGTGTATCATCTACTACTATATATTTGTACTTCTTGTAATACTAGCATTCCTTGTGCTCGCTTCTTTAATTTGATTTTTTTTCTAAAAAAAATTAATGGTCTACACTATTCTTGTTTCTTAATGAGATAGATGGTTTTTGTTTTTCATGTTCTCTTATAAATCTACGCGCTTAAGTATAAAGACTAATCTCTCGAATTGAGAGTACTACAATGAATGACAAAATTTTCTCTTGAGAGAATTGAATATTGTTACATGTCCAAGACTGATTCGAACTCAAGTACGCTAGTTAATTTGCAAGAGATCTCTTAGAGTTTATTTGGTTGGGAGGTTTTGGAGGACAGAGAAAGAGAGAATATGGGATATTATAAATGAAGAGTCTTTGCTTCAATTTTGGCTTAGTTGTAACTTTAATCCTTTTTTTAATGTTTTATTCCCTCTATTTTAAATTTTGGATATTTGATCTTTTCATTTTGTATATTTTTGGGATTTTAGTCTCACTTCAAATTTGAGACCAAATTTTAACAACATGACACTTAGTGTGATGATGTGTATTTCTTTTAATATTTATAATTATGTTATTTGTTAAAAATAACTTATTAATATTGAAAATACAAAAATCAATTAAATAGTTTCCTAACCCATTACACTTTGTGCCGATTGAAGCTTTCTTCTCCTCTTCTCTTATTCTCATCTTCTCCACGGTTTTTTATTCACTTTATTTGAAGCTTTCTTTGCCTCCTTCTATTCCTTTCATTTCATTCATCTGTGATTGATTCAAGCTTATCATTGTCTACATCGAACCACTCCAGTCTAAGAACAATAAGGAATTTATGTCGGTGTGACTTTGAGTTGTTATTGATGACATTATGGTCTTACGAGAATCGTAGAAGAATGTTTAATGGTTGTTGTAGTTTTAAGGTGATGAGAAAAAAATGATGCAACTATTTTGAATTGTTTTATGAAGAAATGAACAACCACGCAAAGAATGTGATTAGATTGTTGAAAGGCAGGAATGAAGAGCTTATAAAGATACTGAGTGAAACAAAGAAAAACAAAGAATATGGTTGAAGGTAAAGAACAATTTTATGGGTTTGTCATTGGTGTTTGTACTATTACTTATGTTTGAATTAGTTGCAATACATGTATTGAAGTAATATTATGTGTTTGTATTTTGAAATTATGCAATGTTTTATTGTGTGTAATGTGATTGAATTAATGAAATGAGATGTTCAGTTTGACATAACATGTATAATTTGGCAGAATAGAACCCTATGTATCAAACCTTTTATAACTTTGGCATAATGCATTTTGGGATAATATGAGATAACCTCTAATTTCTAAAATGTATAGAATTATAACCTTTAATTTGGTATAATTTTTAGGCAAAATATATTTTTTACTCCCTTAACTATACCATTGGCTTCATATTGGTCCCTTAATTTTTTTTCGTGTCACCTTGATCCTTTAGCTTTTGAAACATTGTCCGGTTTTCTTTCCGTTAGTGGACGTTAGTCAAAACTAAAAAACAGCTTCCAAGTGGCATGTTACCTGATGACGTGGATATGGCTGGCTAAAACAGAGAAAAATAAAATTTCTCAGGCTAGAAAATAAAAAAAAATCTTTTGTTTATAACTTTGTTTTTTGTCTCGCATTTATTATTGCAGGTTAAAAGAAATGGACCTTTCAGTTATTACATGGGTCTTTCACTACAGGAGCTTAAAAGTCAACCTGGTAAAAATAGGAAACTCGAAGAAAGAAAATAAATTAGTGAAGTTTCTTTCGTAATCGATGGGATCACTTGAAACCCCAAATAACAGGATTTGCATTAATAGTAATAGTCTTTCCACCGTATCTCACTTAATCATTCGTCATCTACATCCTTCCATCTTCAATATTTGAAAGAAATTGTTTTTTTTGTAGCGGCATGACATCGTTCAGGTCATCTATTCCAGCATTAACGTTGGTGAAATGATTCTAAATAGACTATTGGTGTTAGGAGTGTGTGAATCATGATCACCATATAGAAACTTCAAGATCTGGAAAAGGGAGCAGAGAACCAAAGAGAGAGTTGCATGACATCCCGTGTAGGTGTTGAAATTGAGGGTTTAGGGTGGAAGACACCTTCATCTTGAACAATATCAGAGCTCAAACTAAATACAGGTTTGGATGTAAGTTATACATGGACATGAATAGTGTTAAGTACAAAATCCGCCTTCATGATCTATCAAGGTTAGGGGTGTTCATGGGTGTGGGTCGACTCACAAACCCGTTGACCCAAACCAACCCAACCCATAAATTATCCAAACCCATTCGTTTACGGGTATACCCAATCCAACCCAATCCAACCCGTATAGTTTTGGTTCAGATATCGGGTTTGAGTCTTACAACCCGCAGACCCGTTGACCTAACTCATTGATGTGGCTTTAGAATTTTTTTATTTTTTTATTATTATTTTAAATAAAAATGTAAAATTAGTATCTCACTAATAACTATATATTTTTCAAAAAAAAATTATTCTCCACCAATAATACTACTACACCAATTAGTTTATGTGATTATAAGATTAAATGTTTTTTCTTATTTTCTTTTGTATCATTTCCAACTTATGTATTTTATGGAAATAACGTATCTTTTTGAACTTTATACTCATATAAAGTATTATGTTGTGTTGATGAATTTTATTAAATATTATAGGATGTGTTTCATTGAATTTGAGTGTTATAAATGAGTATGATTGTATTGAGTTGGGTTACATTTTTTTAAAACCGACAAAAAGAATCATAAAAAAATATATTTTTTATTTGAAACACAACCCACGAACCCAACCCATTACTAAACGGGTCAGTTCAGATCAATTTTGATAATAAAATTGCGGGTTGGACCCAACCCATTGAAGTTTGAACGGGTTGGATAATGGGTTAGGCCAAACCCGATTCAACCCAACCCGCGTACACCCCTAATCAAGGTATTGAATTGGTTTTGTTTGTTTATCTATTTTTATTTCATTTAACTTATTAATTTGTGAAAATTCATTTTTGTTTTACTAATATTGAACTTTAGTAACAATACATGTACTAGATTTAATGTTTATCTTATATCTTATTTTGCAATTCACCATAACTTTACTTTTTTTCCCTTCCATTATTTCATGATGTTGCTTCCAGAGAAGAAGTCGTGATTTTAGATTGTCTTTGGAAATTCAGGGGGAAGATCTACTTTTTTTTCTTTCTCTCTTATTCAGAAACGGATATGCAAAGTGAAAAACGAAGAAGTAAATTGGTAATAAGGAAGGTGATGTATCATTACCAACTCAATTTCTCTGTTAAATAAATGGACGTTTGATGAAAACAGACGGAAGAGATTCATATGCATCTATTAAAAAGTTAAAAGACCAAGGTGATACGAAAAAAAATTAAAGGACCAATATAAATCTAAGGATATAGTTAAGGGATAAAAAAGATATTTTACCTATTTTTTAATAGACCATAGTTTGGCATAATGCAACTTGAGTATAATATTCTTAGAACCATAATCTGCTTAAAATAATAGAACATCCAAACCATAACTTGTTGGCAAGCAAATTTGACATTAAGCATGATAGAATTATAACAAAGTTAAATGACATGTTTTCATTATAACCATAACCTCTGAGCATATTTTAACAATATCACACCATTTTAAATTGAGCAAAATAGAATCATAACAAAGATAAATTATTTGTTTGTAATTTAACCATAAATTGTGACCAAAATAATTGACAACAACGTAACTATAAGTTGAGCATAACATAATTTATGCCATTTAATCATAATATTCAAAATAGAGTAAGGTCATAATTGACCATAACATAACCTTAAATTGTGCATGACATAATTTAGAACATTCATACATACTTTTTAAAACATCATAAATTCATAACTAAGAAATTACATAGTAAAGACTTAAGTCAATACATAATAAACTCATAGTTTTCAAAATAAGATAAACTCACAATTTGAACCATTACTTATCACTTTCTTAAAAATGTATAATAAGAGCAACAACAAAAATCTAAAGTCATTATTTTGGCATTAGAGTTACTAGTATTGAGTTGGTTGTGGTGTTTGCCATATTCCTTCTATATTTGTCTGTCCAATACCTCTTTCTGACTTCTTTCCCCTTTTTCGCTTTTTTATTTCCACCATTAGGTATTGATATCTCAACATCCCTCTTCCCTCTATATGTTTGCTTGTTATGTCCCATATTTCCATAGTTTTTTACATTTCGCATTTTGAAGATTTATGAATAAAGTGTTTGTATTTCTCATCTCATCATTTGCCTTATTACTATTCTTCTTTAGATGATTAATAGCTCTCCTCGTGATTGGAGGGTTCATTGGTTCAGTTTTAGCATTGGGTCATAGTTGTGGATCATTTGTTTGCATGATGATATGCCTATAAGTAGTCAAGATATTAGACCTCCTAGAGATGGCTAGCCTTCTTATCTTGGTCCTCTCTTGTTGCATATGGTGTATGCTTCGCCAATCTTACAAGATCCATGTGATCTCGACTTAACTCTTTCAGAATCAATAATTCTTTCAAGCCTCTATTCTACAACAACCTTTAATCGGTCCTATATGTCCCTTGAGCATTGATCTGTTTGAGGAGCATAGAAACTTTGACTTCAATTATATGCTTCCACACAGCTCTATCGAAGTAAACTGGAGAAAATACTTCTTCTTTTTCTTGTTGGATTGCCAAACTCCAGCAACACCATATAATCTGAATCTTAAGCTACAACTCAAGAACTTCACAAACATCAATGAAGAATGAACCTCCTTTATGATAGATCTCGCATTCTCTAAGAATTGATAAATAATTGATGTTTATTTTGCTAGAGGTTAAGGATGAGTTCATATGTAAAAGATAGATGTGAAAATGTGTTCTTTGAAAGTTGTTTTTTAAGATTTTAGAAATACTTTCAAAGTTATGATTATCATCACAATAATTATTGAAACATAATGGTGTGAGAGAGAGAGAGGGAGAGAGAGAGAGAGAGAGAGAGAGAGAGAATGATTTATATATGTGCTTGATATTATGCACAAAATGAGTGAAAATGATGTTTGATTTGAGTCATAAGCACATGTATGATTTAAGTCAAGTGGCAAAGTAATATGAATCAAGATCTAAAACATATGAGAAACTCATTTTTGTAACTTAAATCATGAACAATATGATTTAAGTCAAGGCAAAACTATAATTCAAGTCATGAAAACTTTGATTCGAATCAAACAAGACATAAGGTAGAACATGGGATTGCACCACTTCATATGATTCGAGTCATGAAATTTGCTATTCGAATCACAGAGTTATGTGAGTCGAATCAAGTTTTAATTGTGAGTCGAATCATAACATATTCATAAACTTCCTAAAAGTCTCTATTGTATTTGATTTGAATCATAGGATGTGGGATTCGAATCACACACCTAAAATCTCAAAAAAAATTACAGTTTTAAAAGTGTTTTGAAATGATACTATTGTCATGACTTGAATCAATCTCAAATATGGTTATTGATCCAAAAATTCGAGTAATTGATTTAAAGCATATTACTTGCACTAAAAAACAAACACTTTGATTTATGTATGCAAAACAAGATTTAATACAAAATACCATTTAAAAAGCATGTATTAATTCTAAAGTATTTGCAGAGATCTAACTAGAGGAGACTCAATTACGAAAGTGATAAATAATAAACGATAATAAACGAGACAAACAACAAAACCAAAGTCCTAGAGGGAAGAGCAAGTTCACACTCCACGTTGAAGCATTAGTTTTGTTAGAATAGTCATAACATATTCATGTCTAGAGTTAAGGACGTGCTCCTGACTATTCATTTTGGTGTGAATATTTCCTAATTTTAGTTCCAAATTTTGGCTGACAGCTTGGAATCTCTCATTAATTTGATGATGGGTGTGGTTAAAGACATATCAATATGCAAATGAGTTGTTTGAATGACATCATCCAAATCTTTAAAAGATGAATTTATAGATTAATGTTTGGTTAATAAAATAGATCTAAATTACCATGGAAGAAAAATAAAACAAACTTCAAAAAAATTAATTAATCAAGACAACTTACATATTTCAATACAAATATAGGATTTACTAATGATATTGAATCATTGACCACTTTTTAAAAGACAAAAAAACTGATATAATAAAATTAGCGTAATATGCTACTACACTCCATTAGTAAAGATAAAAATGTTTAAGTGAAATGAGTCTTTTTTGGGCTTGAAAACTAGGCTACTAACATTTTCCCTAGTCCTATCTCTAATTATTTTTTAATTTATTAAATAAATAATGTATCTGAATAATAATATATAGACTAAATATATTAATTATTAAATCAATTATATAAATAAAATTAAAGGAATATTTTATAAATAGTAAAAAGAAATTCTTCACTTTTGAAGCTAGAATATTCCAAACAAATTGATATTATCTTTATTAATACTTATAATTTATGTGTCAAAAATCAGATTGAAAATTTATGTTACAACTTTCATATCGGTAGAAAGTTCTTCAACCACTAATATAATCTCACACAACATTTTACATCAATTTCAATCAATGTCCATATAAAAATCAATATCCAACATATTGTGTAACATGACAGAATCAATAAATCTTTAACCTCAATTTTCTACGAGTCAAAATGATTCTTTCATCAATTTTTCCAAGAGGAATCTACATTGTGTGGTCAATAACACCACTCATCTTGTCTAATATGAAAGATTAGGCAAAATTACAATAAAAAAAACTCTTATCTTCCTATCAAATAAAAGCTCTCCTTTCAATTTAGTTAACTAAATTTATAATCTTTAAAAAAATAGTAATTAAATTAATTAATAAATAATCTCTTTGATAATATTTATAAAAAAACTATTGTTTATATTCATTAAATCATTAAAACAAAAATTGAAAAAAAATGTCATCTATAATGAGAGTCTTAAAGGAAAATGACAGACGAAGAATCTTCAAGCGTGGCGATGAAATACACGGTGAGAAAAAAAGTAAACAATCATGATGTCTATGTCACAACAAGAAGAAATGTTGGAACTAAATGAGTATAATAGTAACGGCAAAATTTTCAATTTAATAGTATTTAAATACTCGTACAAACTAACTTCCAAATTCATTCTTGTTGACTATTGACTCTAAAACAATATTTTATTTACTACTTTATCCAACATTAACATTTATTATTTCAAATCTGATACCATTATTTAAATAACTTATCAGAAACTAGATAGAGCCTGGGTAACTTGTGAGGGAATAACAATAACAATGAGAGAGTGTTGGTTGGTTGGTGCATTGGTAGTGGTGATCTATGGAAGTTTATTGGAAACAAAAGGGTACCCTATTGAGGATCTTGTTGTGAAGCTTCCAGGACAATCTAAAGTTGAATTCAATCAATATTCTGGTTATGTTGATATTGATGTAAAACATGGCAGAAGCCTCTTTTACTATTTTGTTGAAGCTGAGCATGAACCTAACAAGAAACCTCTCACTCTTTGGCTCAATGGAGGTAATAATAATAATAGGTTCTTTTTTATGTTTTTGTTATCTTTTTGTGAAAAGCATATGTGGTTGTCATTTCTATGTCCTTGTGTTGTGTTGTGTTGTCCCTACCAATTTAGGTTTTGTTTGTTTTCTTGACAAGAACAGAATCTGAGGAATCTGGCATTTTTTAACTGAACTTTATGCAAAAGATGAGACACTTTTTCAATTTTTATATATTTGTTAGAATTGTTACATTAAATTCAAATTAAGTGGTATCTTTGTTAATTTTTTTTTAGGTCCGGGATGTTCTTCAATTGGAGGAGGTGCTTTTACTGAATTGGGTCCGTTTTATCCTACCGGCGATGGACGAGGTTTGCGAAAGAATTCAATGTCTTGGAATAGAGGTATATATATGTTTGTATTTTGATATTGGAGAGTATTTTGGGTTGTAACAACACTTGTGTCGACGTGTCTGGTGTAGTGTCTGGTCTGTGTTAGTGTCCGTGCTTCATGGTTTTGTAGATTGATTCTTGATTATATAATATATGTGTATTCTTTTTTCATAGCTTCGAATCTTCTCTTTTTGGAGTCTCCTGCTGGAGTTGGTTGGTCATACTCAAACACAACTTCCGATTATAACATCGGTGACGTCTCCACAGGTATTGAATCTAACTTTATGTGAATAAATTTTATGTAGTTATTATCTATGCGGTTATTTGGTTTTACTAGGTATGGACATGATTTTTGAATTCGTTTTTTTTTTGCAGCCAATGATTCGCTTTTGTTCTTGCTCAAATGGTACGAGAAGTTTCCTACCTACAAATCGCGAGAGTTGTATCTGACCGGAGAAAGCTATGCAGGTTCAACAAAGACAATAATCAGATTTCGGTTATAATAACTAGTTTTTTGTTTCGAAATTCGCAAAAGTTGGTCTTGTGTTACAAAGTATTCTATTTTAATGTTCTTCAGGACATTACATACCTCAGTTAGCGAACGCTATTCTCGATTATAATGCTCGTTCAACCGGATACAAATTCAAATTGAAAGGAGTTGCTGTAAGATCCCATTCATATGATCTAGTATTTTTGGCTATTGATTAACAAATTTTGGAAGTTAATTAAAGTAATCTAACCTTTTTTTCTGGACTTTTTCAGATTGGAAATCCATTATTGAATCTGGATCGTGATATGCAAGCAACATACGATTACTTCTGGTCACACGGAATGATTTCCGATGAAGTTGGTCTTGCCATTACAAATGATTGTGATTTTGATGATTATACATTTGCATCTCCTCATAATGTATCTGAATCATGCAACAATGCCTTAAATGATGCTAATAAAATCGTCGGCGATTATATAAACAGCTATGATGTGCTTCTCGATGTTTGTTATCCGGCCATAGTTGAACAAGAACTGAGATTGAAAAAGATGGTATTTTTTAGCATCTTGGTGATGATACTTATAACTTTCGATATATTTAAAGACTAACGAATTCGGTTATTTTATCAAGCAGGCTACTAAAATTAGTTTAGGTGTAGATGTCTGCATGAGTTACGAACGGCGTTTCTACTTCAACCTCCCCGAGGTTCAAAAGGCTCTCCATGCTAACCGAACCAATCTTCCGTATCCATGGTCCATGTGCAGTCGGTAAGTATAACTTATAATGCATACTTTGATGTAACTATTATCGGTCAAATGTCTTGAAATCTTACTACTATTCGCACTTTTTCTCCGTTGCAGCGTTTTAAATTACAGCGATACAGATCCTAACACAGATATGCTTCCAACTCTCAAACGGATTGTTCAAAACCACATTCCTGTATGGGTTTTTAGGTAATTATTTTCAACTACCAAAACGCATTGGCTATTTAACTTATACAATTTGATAGTAAGTTATGTTACAGAATGCTAATTGTTCATGTGAAATTGTTATGATAGCGGAGACCAAGATTCTGTCGTGCCATTACTAGGTTCTCGAACACTGATTCGCGAACTAGCTCATGACCTGAAATTCAAGATTACAGTCCCATATGGAGCTTGGTTCCACAAAGGGCAGGTTGGAGGTTGGGCAACCGAATATGGAAATTTGCTGACTTTCGCTACGGTAAGAGGAGCAGCACACATGGTACCATATGCGCAACCTTCTAGAGCACTGCATCTATTCAGTTCCTTTGTGAATGGTAGGAGATTGCCAAACACAACTCGACCTTCAATCGATTAATATATTATGGATTTGAAGACTATGTTATAGGCTAAAAAGATGCAGCAATGAAAAAGAAAATAATTGAGGAGTGTTTTTCTTTCTAGGCCATTAGCAATTTGTATGGAAAAGATATTTATATAGGGAAGGGGAAAAGAAATGAAACGATTCCATTCTTTTTCAATTGAGTCTATTGATTCTTTGCCTTCGGTTTGCGACTGTTTTGCATGTTGGTTTTGGTTCGTTGGATTCATAGGTAAATAATCTAGCATCTGATCAAACTGTAATTAAATTCTGTCCTTAACTAAAATGTTAATTTAAGTTTTTTACCTGACCAACCAAAAACTTGTTTTCAATAAAATCAACTAAATGTACTACAAGCTACAGCATAGTAGAAACCAAACAAATACAAATATAAGAAGGGAAAACTACAAGGCTAAAAAATAAACGGACACAACAAGTTCTCTACAGAAATGAGACAAAATTCTCGAGGAAGTAATGAGTAGTGGTCATTGGACCATCTATGAAGAAAGTGTGATCGACAAGAGTCACCAATAAGACACATGGGCTCATGAGCTGGACGACATAAATGGTAAAATATTAAGAAATGATATAGAAATCTTCCACAGGAGAAGGAAGAAGGAAAAGTAGGCTCAAAGGTCACAAAATTATGATTAGTACTAGGGAATTTCAAAGAAATATGGATAACATTGTTGAACACATCTGCTTGAGGCCGTATTTAAAGGTGGGCATACTAACTGGGGAAAGATAACAAATGACACTCAAATGATGAGAAAGACAAACAAAAATCCGATCATCTGGACCAAGAAAAATCATGCAACGTTCCTCGACCTCTCCAAACAAGGTCCAAAATAAATTCAAAATAAATTCACAGCTTTCTTCTTCATCTATATTTGCAATTCTTTTGAGTGATATATTGAGGAGTCTCTTAGAATGGGTAATAAGTGGTTATTTATGCATTAACAGGCCCATGGACTTCAAGATGCAACATTGTTTGGTTTAGAATTTCGGTTTGAAATCGCATTATCCGAACAAAGTTCTGGGGTAACAGACATATTTATTTCAAATACCATCAGTGGAAATACATCATGTTGTCGGTTACAAGCAATCCTAGGTTCTGAATAATATTACAGCCAGCCAAGCCAAATGGAAGAAATAATTTTCTAAAGAAAAAAACAAAGAATACACATCATCCTGTCATGACAGTCGCCCATGCCCTTCCCTGCATTATGCTTCCACAGACCGTTTAGAACCGCACGGGTATCCTCCAGCACCATACTCTGACCTGCAAATCCAAGAGCCAGCAGAACCGTGCCGTCAGTGTGAACAAGAGTCCATGTGCGCCAGGGAAATGCAAATGAATACATGGTTTGTTTCTGTTGTCGCCGCCTGCTATAAGTATAGTACCTGCTGCAAGCCAAATCCAAACGTGTATAACATAAACCCAAAACTGCAACCTGCAAAAACCGCAGAAGCTCCACATTAATACAAACAGCAAGCCAAGGAGATACTTTTACTGATGGGTCGGTTAAATACACAATGACTTCTATGATGTACCTAAACCTGCGATGTCTTTAGCTGTACAACCTGTCTCAAAAGATTCTGGAGAGCAATTTTCGAAAGCTTTGAACCGCTTCCAAAGAGAGGACCCTACATTCCGTGTTGGCTTGGACCCAGGGAATGGGCAGACAATCATTTCTGGAATGGGAGAACTACACTTAGATATCTATGATGAACGCATTGTGAGGGAATACAAGGTTGATGCAGTTGGAAAGCCCCGTGTAAACTTCAGAGAAACTGTTACCCAGCATGTTGATTTGGATTATTTACATAAGAAGCAATCTGGAGGGCGAGGACAATATGGACGTGTGATTGGGTATATTGAACCACTTCCTACTGAGTTGGGAACTAAGTTTGAATTTGAAAGCATGCTTGTTGGCCAAGCTGTTCCATCAAATTTTATCCCTGCAATTGAGAAAGCTGCCATGTTGAAAGCATTAATTGGAAGCTGTTCCATCAAATTTGAAAGCATTAATTGGACATCCAGTTGAAAATCTCCGAGTTGTCTTGACAGATGGTGCTGCTCATGTTGTTGATTCCAGTGAACTTGCCTTTAAAATGGCTTCTGTCTATGCTTTTAGACAGTGTTACACAGCTTCCAGACCGGTTATATTAGAATCTGTTATCAAACCAGGACAGATGTTATTCCAAAGACTGAACCATAGCAAAAACTTGCTACCAAAACACCAATAAGCCAACAAAAGAGATAAAACAGGAGGACTTTACCGCGATGCTCTAAAGAGAAAACCAATGAGTAAAGCACGGAAGGAAATGTTACCATAGCTTGCTGAAAAATCGACACTAGCTTGCAACAACTAACCAAACGGCGTCAATGGGTAGCAATCACCTAGCAATGTATAGCAGTCAGTGACAATGCAGGGTAAACATACTAATTTGCACCAAGGGGGCAGGCCAATAATACCTGATCATTAAGCTTCGACCAATGTTGCAATAAGAAAATGCCATGGGACGATGATCATGCTGCAGACTAAGGCAGAAGCCGGTTACAGAAGATGTGCCCTTCACCAATTGCTGTCATAAATAACACCAACCTGCAAAAGAGGACCAAGGTCACTCCAATGCTAAACCAGCAAAATACACATTCATTAGCAGTAAGAAACAGGGCAGTAGGAATGCAAATACTACTATGTTGTACCAATGCTAGGCCATGATGCAGAACTAATCCAGGTTCGGTCCAATCATGAAATCCATCACTGCTCCTAAGACAAACCAAGCAATGTTCCACTTCCTTTTAGATCAATGGCAGAGGAAGTTTCAAAGACCTTCGATGCAAGAGGTGTGTTCTAAAGGATAAAAACATCAAAACGTATGCTATAATGACATCGACCGTAATTTAGTGTCGCATGGAATTTACAGCTAGAAGGAAATGAATAAGTGATACTTAGACCTTTGGTTAGGATTGCTCCTTTTGAACTCAAGACAGCTTCTGTGAACCAACAAGGGCAGAGCATACATCGCCGTTGAAACGTCAAAAAAAACTCTTCAAAGCTCGACAGAGTTGGAAACTACAACCACACCAGTAGAAAAATCTGTCACAAAAGTCACGTTAAAGTCAATACGCCAGTAAAATAGGATAATTACCACAGTGAAAACTGAAAATAGATGGTTACCGTAGAACGTCATCAAGAAATTCTTGCAAGTGCCACGAGGTAAATGGTATCTATTGGTATAAGAATTTTTTCCATTGCATAACAAATACAATAAAACGAAAATTTTGACAAGAAATCAATCTCCAAGTAAATAAATAAGACGCAATATAGAATGATAAAAAGAACCACTGAAAGTTTGTAATATTGGTGTTACATTAGGTTTTGGAAGCTAGACATTAATACAGGCAACAAGAAGCCATAACTAATAGGAAAGAAGCCATAACTAATAGGACCAACCAAGTATTTATCAGGTGAATAAAAATTTCATATTGCCAACATTACATTTTAAACAGCATATTCAACATGTTGACGGGATAAATAGTCATTAAACTGAAAAATGTAAAGATAAAATCGGTCTTCTTGTTGGATGGAACATGGACTCATCATCATTTCCCCCTGAAATTAGTAAGAGCAAATTATATCACTTAAATTTAGAAGATGTAAACCAGAGAAATTGATAAAAATATGATTTAAATATCACTTACGTGTTCATCATTAAAGTGATGTTGTCTCCTTTAAGAAGGATCCTCCCTAATCAAAACAATGGCATCATTAGAAAATGCATAAGTGACAGACAAATAGAAGAAAAAATTTAGGAGCTTATCTTTACCTAATGTCTTTCTGCTCTTCTTCTTGACGTTTACTTCTTCAGCATCATCCAAAACCAAATTCATGTACTCATCAAAACCCTATTTAAAACAACAAAATAAAATCACAAGATCATCAACCATCTGCTCAAAGATCCAATTTCTAATTAACATGTGCTGTCTACACTAGCAAAAACAACAATCAAGCCTTTTCAATAATCGAATAACTACAACACATTCCTGTCTCAACTACTATAAGGAGGGAAATTGTAATCTAACTTTCTGCATTGGTTATCTAATCAGAGCAGACTAAAACAGCCAATCCACAACCTAGCATCAAAATTAAAAATTGACAGACAAATTCATAAACAAAACAGGTTTAGGAACTGGCACACAAAAAGAGCATAAAATGTTCCAAATTGATAAGCTACAAGGGTCAAAACTAGTAGAGACTGAAGAACTGAGGGACTGGGTGCAAGATGTTAGAACCAAATTCAACAATTTTATGCTCATTTTTCCACATAAAATGAGGGACTGGGTGCATAAAATGTTAAAAATATCATAAAAATATAAATTGAATTTGTAAAATCTATCTAAATTTTTTAAATTCTTCAAAACTGTAATTCAATACAAAATTTTGAGCTGTTTCATTGCTAAAGGATTTGGAAATTGTATGATACTGAAAGCTTTAGAGATTTTAAAGAGTTTAGATAATTTTTAAAAAATCAATTTATACTATTATAATATTTTTAAAATTAAAAAAAAATATTAATAATAAATATTTTTTATTATTCTCTATTAAAACATTTTCTCAAAATAGTTTTAAAAAATCTTTATTTTTCCCTCAACCCTTTAGAATGGCCCAGTGTTTATTGGTCAAGCAAGAGACAAAAGAAAGCCCAGTGGGGTTGCACTCGTAACTTGCTTTCCCTTCTAAATAATAAGTTAAAACCTCATTCCATCTTAATCTTAACCTTATGCTTCATTCTTTTGCCTTATCAAACAACATATGGTACCAACACACACCACTTCAATTTTTCATTTCATGCCCATAACAACTCACCCCACCCAATCTTTACCAAAATAATATATTATATATTTAAATTTTTAACACAAAGAATAGGTCTATTCACGAAGGTTTGAGACATCAGATTATATTCCTTTTAAGGTCTGAGATTCAAATCCTGCTCGACAGAGACAATTTGCTCTGATTGAGACTCATTCTCTTAGATTAGTCGGGATATCAAGTTTTGAAAGGCAGCTCTAATCCATTTGACATATAGAAACAATTTAGGTACTGTCTGCTACATGTCCCCACATCCACGTGACTCTGTTTTCTCAAACTCTATTTCTCTTTTCCACACTCCTCATTCTTCAACCATAAATAAAACCCTCTCTCATTCAACAATCACCACACACAATCATTCAACACATTCAAAAGTTTCTATTTACAAGAGAGAGAAAAGAAACACAAAAACACAACAATGGCCATAAGAAAATCCAACAAGCTACCTCAACCTGAAGTTATTATCAAGCAAATTCTTAAAAGATGTTCAAGTTTCGGCAAGAAACAGGGTTACAATCAAGAGGGTCATCCTGAAGATGTACCAAAAGGTCACTTTGTTGTTTATGTTGGAGAAAACAGAACAAGATATGTTGTTCCAATTTCATGGTTGCCTCATCCACAGTTTCAGTGTTTGCTTCAAATAGCTGAGGAAGAATTCGGATTCAATCATGACATGGGACTTACAATTCCTTGTGATGAAGTTGTTTTTGAGTATCTTACTTCATTGATCACATAGAAAAATATGGTTTTAAACTGCGGTCTTCAAACAATATATAATTTTGGGGTTTTTGCGAAAGGTTGCAATTTAACTGCGACTGCGACCCCAACCGCGACGACTCCTTAAAACCATGATATGAAGGAAGGGTTTGAGTTTGACACATTTGATCATAGTGAGGTTTATCTATCTAAATCCCTTTGGCAAGTGATGGTTTCTGAGTTTGACCAAGGAAATGTTAACACTTCTACTTTTTTTTTCAATTGTAAAATATACATATATGCTAAATGAAAATTTCATTGGCAGTGACATTTGTATTCTTAATGAGTGAAGATTTGTTCCAATGTTACAAAATTGTTCTGTTTTTACCTCATTTGCTTGATTTAGTTGTTTGATAATTAGTATTTGAAAGAAAGAGTTTCAAACATTCAAATTTGTCATCTTCAAAGAAGTCTTTTTCTTGTTGGTTTACGGTTAAAGAATTTCATCATGCATGTTGAACTTGGAGTTCAAAATTCCTATGAGCTACTACAACAATTTGGAACTTAGGCCAACGTGAAACATAATCATTGATAGCATTGCTGAAACCCTAACTACATAATTATATACACTAAAGTAGATAGGCATAGAAAAACAAGGCTTGAAACTAAAACTCACAATGATTCTTCCTTCAATCCTCAAATCCTTTTGCTCAAAGAGCCAAATCTGAATGCGAGCTTTCTGCAAAAAAAATTAAAACCGAAATCAGATTAGAAAATAATATTAAGGTAATTAGGATCAACCGAAATGAGTGTGGGAACTTACGCTTTGAAGAAACCTGAAGATCAAGTTCTGGAAAAAAACCAAAAAAAATAAAGCAGGTTAGGTTAAGATGTTAGAGACAAAGCATAGTGAAATTGAAAGAAAAACAGTGTATTGAGAAGACATACAATGGGTTGGGTCATAACCCTCTGAACTTTGGTACTCGCCGACATGGTAGCTAGGTGTAGAGACGCTGCAGAAACGCGATGAGGAGGAGAAAAGTATTGTGGGGTCAGACTGGGGCGGGGGCACGCGATAATGTAAGGGCAGTTGAAAGGGTTTGTGTGGCATGCACTGGTTGGTCCAAATTATGGACGTTGGGATTATGGGGTTCTTATGCATCAGAAACCAAAGAGGGACTGAATGGTCATTTGGCAAAATTTCCCAATGACTTATCTAACTTAAGAGACTTATGCACTTCATTTTTCAAAGATACTTCTTGAATTGTACTTAGTTCTCTCACCTCCAAAACTTATTTCAACTTCAAAATTTTGTCTAACTCATTTTTTTTTATTTTTTAACAAAACTTCATCCCCAACTAAAACCTTTAAAGAACTATTGTTGTGTCTTGATGCATGGCTATCGTCTTAAGGGCTGTGGAATTTTGTGGAAATAATCAATAAAAATGACACATCTTTTATAAAATTCACAAATATTCATTTTTTTTTATAAAAACTATCAAAATATTAGAATAGGTTTTACTACCTTTAAGTAGGTGAAACAATCATAACTAAAAAGTAGAAGATAATGATTTTTTTTTATCTCAAAATATATATATTATTTTAATCAATTTTGTGAAAAATATAAATTTAAAAATATCAAATAAGAGCTTGGTCTACATAAAGAATAATATATTTTAATGAATAATATATTTATATAATTTTTTTTAAAGTATTGCATATTTTTATTATAAAAATTATAAAAAAAAATATCAAATAAGAGCTTTGTTTAAATAGTTTATGATAAAAAATTATCTAAGTATATCCTATATTCGCTATATTAGTTTAAATGATAGAATTGTAATACAAAAACTTAAATAAAAATGAATAGTTTTTGTTTTTTATTTATTTATAAAAACTATGTTAAGATATATTGTTTTTAAAATTTATATATTAAAATCTAATATTCAAATTCCACTAAGATCTAAAATTAAAATTCCATTATTAAAATTACACTTAATAATATCAATTTTTACAAAGATGAAATATAATTTGTAGATTCTAATTTAAGATTTAATTTTTATATTGTTGCTAAAAAGTTTTACATAGTTAATACATTATAATTATTTATTGATGAGTTTAAAAATAACTATAAAAAAATAGTTTTTAAAATTTAACATTATAATTAATTAGTTTTGCAAAATAATTTTACACTGTCATATGTATAATTAACTAAAGTTAATATCACCTCAGAACCTATATAGTAATTAACCTATATAGTAAATATATAGCTCTAGGGGTGGACAGGAACCGATGGCCCAACCCAACCCAGGAATAACCGAAAGAAAAAATGTAAATGGGCGGACCCAAACGGTCCAACGGGCCCAACGGGCGAAAATTGCGGATTCAATTGGTTTTAAATGGGCGGTCCGGGTAGAAATGACTGGACCGCGGGTACCTTGACCCACCCGAAGCCCATTTTCCAAAAGATGTTGTTTTCATAACTCAGCTCTCATTTCCCTGTTCCCTCATTTTTTTCACTTTAACGCAAACACTCTCTGTCTCCGTCTCTCAGATGAATGAAACCCTATTAGAGCGATCTCCACTGTTTCTCTTCTATTTTCATCAATCACCACCACCGTTGCTCACCCTCAACTCCACCACAAGGAACCCCTAGCCAACCACCATAGCACACAGTTACTCTCCTTCACCGACACCACTACTCGAACAAGAAGAACACACAACATCTCCTTCTCTCACCGACCTTCATGAACACCATTTGAAGTTAAGATCTTCGGTCTACCATTGTTCTTCTTTCATTTGCAAGGTTGGTGGTTTTGATTCAGTTTTAGTGTTTTGTTTTGTTAGATTTTTCTATTTAGGGTTTTGAATTGGGTTTGGTTTTGATTCATCTGATAGTAGTTCTTGGTTTTGGTTCTGATTTAGATATTGCAGTTATTGAAGAGGGCTTGTATTCCAGTGGTTGGTTGAACAGAGGGCCAAATTGAAGTTGTGATCTTCGATCTAATTTGTTGTTTTGATTTTTGATATTGTTGTTTTGATTTAAACAAATGGCTCAAGGTCAAAGTAGCAGTATGGAAAAAGTTTTAGAGTTGGGGCAATGTAACTGTAAGTGTATTAAACTCCTTTCAATATTGTTTGTATGATGGATCAAGGTCAAAGTAGCATGGATGATTGGTTAGTTCACAATTTTGTATGGGCTTGACATTTCATTTGAATGTGTTGTTTGATTGTTTAAGCTAGGTAAAAGAATGGTCTATAAAGGTATTGCGGTTGATTGAATTATCCATCTTTTCTATAACTTCTAAATTAATTATTTCTAACAAGCTGATATTCCTGTATTGTGTCAGATTGTGAATTGGAGAGCATGCCTGAAATTCCCCGAAGAACCTAAGATATCAGCTGAAGCTAAGGATCTCATCTGTAGCTTGCTATGTGATGTTGACACGAGACTAGGAACGAGGGGAGTAGACGAAATAAAGGTAAAGACTCCCATGGGAATAATGTTTGTTTGGGCAACTGCTCTATAAATGTGATTTTGATTAGAATTATTTTTGCCAAATTGATTTGGTTACAATTGAGTTTAAAGTACAGTAATTAATGTTCAAGTGATTTTATACTTAAACAGTTGGTTTGATGTAAAACTTACAGTAAAATATCCAACTCAGTGCAAAAGCTACTTTATCACTCTTCGTTAAATCAAGATTTGGATTCCAAAATATTTGGCATGACAGTAGCTAAACAGGATGTTTGATTTACCTTTTGGAGTGTCCAAAGAGATTTTTATACCATGTTAATTTAAGGGTCCATTCCATGTAGTGTGAAATGGTTGGCATTTTTACAATGTTATATAGGGATAAATAAAGCTAAAACCTGAAGGTGCTACTACTGTGTTTCTGGATTTCTTAATTGCAGTTTTTTTCTTTGTTCTTTTAGCTAGTTCATATATTATTTATAAAAATTATAACTTCCACTTTGTTCTTTGTTTATTACTTGTTGATGGTTCATGAACTTTAAAAAGCTCAGTTATATATATGGTTTTACACTTTGTTCTTTTAGCTAGTTCATACATATACTCTGCTGGTACTTTCTAATTGGTCACCTTTAGCTAGTTCATACATATACTCTTTTTAATAAATGTACATGACAGGGCTCATGAAGATATGGTTGCATAGCAACATTCTTGGAATTGAAAAAGATATATCATAAAAGTTCTGTAAAATATTGGATACATAGATATACAATAAAAGATGAATAGTTGCTTTCATATTAACCTGTTTATATTATATTCATATGTTGATAGAAGTAATGATTTTTTTTTGTTCTCTAATGTTAAATTTACTTATTCGAGCCTAATGAGTAAATAGTTTATTTAAATTTTATATAATTTGGTATATTACAAATTTATTAATATTAAGTTTACTTAGTTTTAAATTTATAAGTATATTAAAACTGTTTCAAAAGGCAAAAAAATCTTATTGGGCCTAAAAATGTGGTCAATCTCATAACCGCACGAACCGTGTAGATGCACCCGCAACCCGATTAAATCCAATCCGTCAAATCCGATTTCAAATTTGGGCGGTAATGGGTCTTATAAAGTCAACCGCGGTTTGGATTGGGTGACACTTTTGGGCCCGAACCCGTCCAACCCGGCCCGTTGTCCACCCCTATATAGCTCTGCAACAAAGAGAAATTGTTTTCAGCTTGGGAACTGAAGTCTTTCTGCGCATGGATCATCTCCAGCCCTTTGTGTTCTGCCACCCATCATGCATCAAATCCAACTACCACAAATTTTTAAAGGAAATGAATAAAATTAAGAAAGCTGTATTGAAGTGAATTCAATGGTGTAGATTGCCGCTGAACCAATGGCAGGTGGAGAAACCGGAGAGAGACGGAGGAGCGATTGAACATTGAGGACCCGTTTGATTGAGTTTTGATTTTTTGTTTTTAAAAATGATTTTATAAATTAGTTTTAGAAAATTGTTTTTAAGAAAAACTAATATGATACACGTGTGTTCGTTCGCACGGGTACCCGTTGGTGACGCGCATTTGTCTTAAAATGAATTTTTATAAAAAATAAAAAAAAATCTAATAAAATCAATATATTTAATAATTTTAAATATTTATAAATTAATTAAAGAAAAAAATATGTGTGTAATAGTGGAATATCTGTGCATTTGCACAATATCGGTGTGTTATACGCATTTGTTTCAAAAATATAATATAAATTAAAAAATAAAAAGATAAAATTATTTAACCAAATTTATTATTTTCAAAATAATTTTTTTAAATTTAAATTTGTAACATAAATATAATTATTCCATATATACAAATATTTGAATGAACAGTAAATATTAATTTTGTTCTCATTATTTATAAAAATATCTATACAATCATTTAGTTTTATAAAAATAAACTAATAACATAATATTTATAAATATTGTTTTAATTATGAAAACAGTAAAACCACGCGGTTTTAGAGTCCTTCAGGTAAACCCACACGGTTTAACCTCTGCATCAAACTCTTCCTCTAATCCCATCACTATTTCAACCTGCAATATCACAAAACCCAAGCTCTAACATAAGCAACACAAACATCCAAACTCTTCCTCTAATCCCATCACTATTTCATTGATAGAAGAAATCAATCGACTAAAATAAAATATATGGCAAAGGAAAACGACGAAACATTCATAAAGCCTCGAAGGGCAAATCAAAATAGAAAAGCCCAGAGGGCGAAGTTCACAGTCATAGCAAAAGGGGGGACAAAGCCGCACCCCCCAAAACAAAAATTATATAATTGCATCCTTATCGGATGACTAAGGGAAACATGAAACAACATCATTCTCGTCTTCATACTCCTTTGTTCATGCTAACTCCTCTGTTAATGATAACTCCTCTGTTCATGCTAAAAAATAGGGAGAAATATTAGATAACTACAATAGATAGAACTGCCAAAAATATGAAATTGATGCAAAAACTAACAATTTTTTTTTTGAAAAAGCAAAAGGATTAAATTAAAATAAAGAACTAGCATAAGACATGCTAGGATCAACCAGTACAACGAGTTATGTTACAGAATTAAAGTTACAACACTACCTTTGTTTTAATTAAATAAATAAAAGTTAGAAGAAGTGAAGAGCAGACCTACCTGGAGAGAGTTGCAATATATTGAACCTGGTCATCCGATGACAATGATAACCACATTTTAATTCTTGATAAATGCCTATGATCATTTTCTCCCGTAAAATGGTCGTTAGCATCCCTCACTTGCCGAATAGTCAGACGATTCATATTGCGAAGAAAAGCGATTTGTTCAAAAATATTCTCATTATCCTTCTCTGAAAATCCCTAGCAAGTAAGATAAGCCCCATTAGAAAAAAAAAGTAATGCATGACAAGCATCCTTGTACACTAATGTAAGCTGCAATATGTTACCTATACTTTTAAAATTTTCCTTGCATATTAGTCTATTGTCAATTAGTCTCCTGCCAGCTGAAAATATCATTAGCAAGTAAGATAACCCCTTATAGAAATAAAAAAATAATGTTTGAAGGTTTGTAAGGTTCCTGATTTTGATAACAATACTTATATTATGGAACAAGTTTATAAGTATTGATACATGTCACCATTCCATTACTTCATCATTTATTCCTACTTCCACTACTTCTTCGATATAACTTTCAAATAATTCTATAGAAATTGTTATGTCTGTTATTGTCAAATAAATTTCAATTGAAGGACAACTCCAATATAGCACATCATTACACTTGCAGTTTTGCTTCATTTCACAAACAGTGATGATAGTTGATTAGTGACAAATTATACTGCTTCATCATTACATTTGATTTTTCCTTGCATCAAATATTTATGGTTTTAGACATTGACTGAGTTTGTTAATCTTTTAATTAATTACTTATAAAAATTAGCACTAAATATGTTATTTATATAGTATCCGGTTTATACGGTTCAATAGCGGTTTAAGCAGCAAGTTGTTACCTGATGATGATGATTCTCTTAATCTCTTAGACATTACTACTGCTTTCATCAACTTCTTCATGAACTACATTCATTTTCTGCATTATTATTTAGAGATCCTCAGAAGATAGGCAGCCCTTTTGGTCAACCAAGTGCTCCGATTTGAACACTGCAATAACATCTTTTCTTAAGACACTGTCCTCAAGCCATCTCACACTTTTGTCTTTATCATATTTTTTGGCGTAATCGGAGACAACCGAAACTAATGTCTCCAAATTTATAGAAAAAGAACGCCTATAAATCAAAATATCTAGCAACTTCTGCCATAAGTGTGGATCCCTCCCGTTTTTAAATTGGGAGAACTGTCCTTCTCCATATCTTGCAAACCTGAGCTGTCTAAAAATTTCATCAGTATCTACGATAGACATTTTCCTGTTGCTGTTACCACCACTACGACAGTCGAACGTTCTTGTTCTTTTTCTAGCAACTGAAAAATAAAATTAAAGAACAATTTGCAATAAAATTTAAAGAACCCTAGAAAAATTTCAGCAGCATCTACGATAGGCATGAATACGAGTATTTGTGTTCATAATTTAAAGAACCTTAACTTTTTCAAAATATCCTAATTAGCTCTATAGTGATTTCAAACTTAAACAATCATTCAGATTCATTCTGAGATCAAATAACACATCAAATTTTGCATGGAGAAATTAAATAAGTAAAATAAACTGTGATAGATTATACCTTTGATGGAATAAACCGACAACCTTGAAGAAACTTGAATGGAAGAAACTTCAGTGATGGTTGATAGAGTTGAAATTTACGATACGGTTGCTTGCAGTAGTGGAAGAAACTTTTGAATGGCTGAAATAATTTAACTTGTTTACGTCTCAACGAGCACCAGTGGTCTAGTGGTAGAATAGTACCCTGCCACGGTACAGACCCGGGTTCAATTCCCGGCTGGTGCAAAATATTGTTTTGTTCTTATTGTTTTCTTTAAAAATTCAAGAAGATAACTCTGTTCTTTGTTACATTCTTGGAGCAAATGATTAAAACGTTTCTTATAATTTTTAATTTAAGAATATGTAACTTAATTTAAAATTAAATGCAAGAGCAACTATATTTACAGTTATTGTACACAAGAATCAATTATAAATGATCCAAACTAAAACCAAAAACATTCACTTAGTTTCATCTTCTCCTTCAAATTAAAGGTGTCAAAAAAGCCCTAAATAAGAAAGCCCCAACAATTGAGCCCCTTATTCGGTCCAATTTTTTTAGGCCCCCTACTAAATCAATAATTTTTTGGCCCCTTATTTTTAAGCCCCATCTTATTTTTGGTTTTTAAGGGGCCTAAGTGAGGGGCTCAAAATATAGATTATTTGAAACAAAATATTTTATTTTTTAAAATATATATTTTAAAAATAATAAAAAAATCAGAAAATTATTTTTTTTCTAAAAAAAAAGTAAAAATTATTTTCAAAAGTTAAAAAAAAAAGTTGATTTTTTCAAGAAAAACATTAATTTTTTTTCAAAAAAAAATAACATAGTCGATTTTTTTTAAAATATTTAAATTTTTTATTTTTTCTGAAATAGTGATATTTCTGGAAAAAAAAAATTCAAAAATAGAAAAAAAGTTGATCTTTTCGAAAATACAAAAAAAAAACTGATTTCTTTTTAAAATGATAAAGGCGATTTGTTTTTAAAAAAAAAATACTTTTTTTCGAAAAAAAAAAAGTTGATTTTTTTCAAAAATAAAAAAATTAATGTTTTCCAACAAAAAAATTGATTTTTTTTCAAAACATAAAATGTCATTTTTTTATAAATAAAAGAAGTCGATATTTTCAAAAATAATAAAAAAAATGTGACTTTTTTTTTAAAAATGCCTTCTTTCGAAAAAAAAACCGACTTTTCCCGAAAATAGAAAAAATATCGATTTTTTTCTGGAAAAATGAAATCGATTTTTTTTATTAAAAAGTTTAGTTTTATTTGAAACAAAATCGATTTTTTATGAAATTAAAAAAGTCGGTTTTTTTTCGAAAAAAAAAATCATCAAAATAAAAAATAATATATTTTTCTTTAAAAAAAACAAATTTTTCTTTAAAAAATCAATTTCAAAAAATGATGGGGCCTTAAGGCCTCAATTGAATTTTATGGGCTTTATTTTAGGGGCCCCATATATTTTAGGGCTCATTTATTTTTTAAATTTTGGGCCCCCTATATTTTTTGGGCCTTAAAAATTAGGCCCTGACCCCCTAAATTGACACCTCTACTTCAAATTCTGAAGGGCTGATATGAATGTGAAATTGAATTTGACCCATTAATACTTCTTTCTAAAGTGTAAGATTTATTTATTTTCTGTGAAGTAAATTATAATTGTTTTATCTTGCACTACTCAAACAGATACAGAATATTAAAATTGATTGTAGTTGTTCTATCTGCACTACCTTAAGAGACAAGTTTCAAATTGAGTATACGATACGAGTTTATTTTTTAACATTTCTTTGTTGTTTGGTATGAAGGTAATCTTTTCCTAAATTGACATTATGACATATATAACAAATTTTGCGTATGTCTATACTATTTTAGCTATTTTTTTACACACTAATTTGACTCATGCAATGAAAGTAACTATTATATTCCACACTAATTTGACTTATGCAATGAAACCATCTATTATAGAATAAAGGGTTAATATGTCTTTTGTCATATGATATTTAGATGAGTTTTGAAAATCTCGTTAAAAAAAATTAAATTCGCTCTATTATACGAAGATTCTCCTGTTTTGTCCCCTCAAAAAATATACTCATCAATAACATGTTAAATGTCATGTAATTTTTAAGAATTTATATTTATTTTTTTTGATAAAATTGGAGATTTTTGAAAAAATCTTCTGTCATGTCATTATTTTTTATAATTAAATTTTTTGAATCGATAAAACAGAAGAATCTTCATATGGCAGAAGGTGAATTCAAACTTTTTTTACCGAGTTTTTCAAAACTCGAATTCAAACTTTCATTATTGTGAATTTTCACAAAGGTAAGATTTTGGGTTGCAATGTTGATCATTCTTTTTTGGAAGTTGCTTCTAATTTCCTATGTTGTCGGGTTAGCGCTCTTTCGTTCATTTTCCTTGGGATCCATTATGGGATTAATCCCTGTAGAGCTTCGTCTTGGGATGCAATCTTGGTTAAGCTCCAAAGCAGGTTTGCAGTGTGGAAAGGAAAGTGTATCTTAATTGTTGGTGGTATTGTTGGGTGTAAATATGAAAGTAGAAAAAAGTTTAGAGGGGTGACTAGACCTTTGTAAAAAATTGAACCATTTTTTCAAAAACTGATTATCATATATTTTTCAAAAGTGTGCGTAGAAGGTTTGTATCAAAAATATGAAAATTATACTTGTTGAAACTTGATCACGTTAGTGCTTAATCAATCTACAAAAATCAATTTATGGTATTATGATGATACACAAAGGTATTTAATTATTCAATTGTATATTCCATGAGATGTGTTTATACAACGATTCAATATCAATGAATTCTAACATCAATTGCTTCTTTGAATTTTAATCACCAATTCAGCTCGATTAGACACCAATTCAAACAAAACCTAAACTTACATAATAAATGCCAATTGAGTAAATGATAAACTATGATAGAATTGAAACACCTAAGCATGAAAATCCTACAAAAGTTAAATTCAAGAGTAAAGGAGATAGATGAACCGAGATTATAGTGTTTCGGCGTTCGTCTTCGCTTTGCCTATGTGCATTCTTCAATGTTTTTCCATTGAAATTTGTATTTTTTTCTTTTTATTTGACAAATATTTACAAGAGTTCATACAATCACCAATCCACAATAATGTTGAGAAAAATAATCTCATATCTGAATCTTGACTTGCATACAGTGTAATACCAAACTCTTCTGCATAATCTTTACTCGATTAACGCTTCTTTAATCTTCCAATGTCATAATTCTGCTTCAAGCCTTCGTGTGTAGCAATCAACCCCTTGATCATATCAATTCCTTGAGCGATGAATTGTCTAAAGATTTGAGGAGAACTTTGCATTGTCTATAACCTTCTATACAGCCACTACCAAGGCAATCTAGAGAGAAGAACCTCCTTCTTTTCACTGGAATTTGTCAGCACCAATGACAACAACCTCGGTCATGCAAGCTACCTAAAAATATTTACCCAATCTTCAAGAACAATTAGTTTTAAGACAACGTCTCCTTCAATCAAATTACAAATCTCTCATGATAAAGATTTGAAATAAAAAAGAAGTTGAAGTCAAAAGAAAATCGATTGCATGAGTTTTTGAACTTACAAAAGTGAGAGGGAGTTGGTTTCACCAAAAATCATAATGTCGGTTATGAGATTCACACATGAAAAATGATGAAAAAATAAATTTATATGTGCTTGAGATTAAGCACAAAAATAGATGGAAAAAGTTAGTTAGATTCGAGTCAAGTGCATTTCATGATTTTAGTCAAGTGAGCAAGTAGTGTGAAATAATGTCTCATAAAGAAATCTTGTGATTTAATTGTGATTCGAGTCACACAGGTTCATGATTTGAATCATGTGTTAAGCCTGATTCGAATCAGACATGGCAGTCGAAAATAGGAAGTTTATGATTCGAGTCATGAACAAATTGTGATTCGAATCAGGTGTAACCTGTGATTTGAATCACAGACATCCAAAATTTATTGTTTTGCCTCTATTTTAATTAATTCAAATCATGAATTGTGAGTGATTTGAAAAACACACACACACACATAAGAAATCTCAATTTTTAAAATTTTTAAAATAGTTTGAGATTTCACTTCCCACATGACTTGAATTGATATCACATATGATTCTTGTTTCACTAACTTAGGAAATTGACTTAAATCATCATGTTCAAAACTCAAATGTAATGCATGCTAAAAACAAATCGTTTCAAAACTTGATTTAGAGAGGATGTGAAATTATGAAGGAGACTCAATAATTAAAGGTAAATGAGAATGAAAGCGATAAGATAAGCAACAAAATCACTGTATTGGAGATACTCCCCCTGAATGTATTAGGGACATGCAACTAAACATGTCACTTTAATTAATTGTGTGTTATCCTATATGCGCCTCTATTTATCTTTTTTTTACATGGCATCTAAGATTGTGTCACATGCAATCACTAATATTCAGAGATCCTTTTGTGGATTGGTGAAGAAAATTGAAGGAAAATCAATTAGGTTGTGTGGGACACGGTTTATAAGCCGAAATCTAAAGGTGGGTTATGAGTTATGGAAGTTAAGTCATTCAATAGAGCCCTCTTGAGTAGATGGGGTTGGCGTATTTTATCAGAGGAGTATTCAGAATGGAGATCTTTAAATATATTCAAATACGAAGATCCTAAGATTATGATCTTGGACTCTTCTTGAAAGGCGAATGACTCGAAATCTTCTTTATGGTGGAGAGACTTACGCCTCGCTCTTGGTTCTTGTGAAGATGACAGCAGTCAGTTTAGAAATTCTATTGTGTGTAAGTTGGGTGACAAATCGTTTATGGATTTTTGACGTCATATGTGGTTGGGCCCTGCTCCATTGTATATGCAATTTCCTATTCTTTTTGGTTGTGTGCAGGCCAATCGTTGTATAGTTAGCGATACAGGTGCTTGATCAAATGGTGTGTGGCTTTGGAATCTTAACTTGGATAAAGCTTTGTTGCCTACTGCAAAATTGCTTGTTTCATATCAATCTCATGGCAAATGTGGTTGACTTGTGTATTTCGTGGCGAAATGCCAGTAAATATCATGTCAAGTTAGCTTCGGTGAGGATTTCTTCGTTGTCTTCTACTGTTTCCCGGTCGTTAACTCACATCGAGCCTTTTTGCATGTTGTTGTGGAAGTCCCTTGTTCCAAGCAATAGCAAAGTTTTTCTTGGAAACTTTTGCTTAACCGATTGGAAACACGTGATCAATTAGGAAAGAGGGGGATCTTAAGTGGCCATCATAATCATGTTTGCCCAATGTGTTTAGGCTCGGAGGAAAATCTCCTCCACTTATTTTTCTTGTATCCAATAGCTTCAAAGGTTTGACTTCTCTTATTTAGGTGGATTGATCTTTATCCTTTTTCTTATGATGTTTTAGTGGGTGATAATTTGACTGAGTATCTTTCATTGCTTAGACCAAAAGTTGGTAGTTCTTTTATCTCCTTTTTTGGCATACGGTTGGTTTGTCTCTTTAGATTGTTAGAATTGATATTCTTGTCAAGAATGGTTTCAAAGGGGTTTCATAGATAACTATCTTTGGTTTTTACGGGAAAAAAAAAACTATCTTGGAAATGGAGATGTAGTTGGCAGAATTTTCTAGTGGATCTTATTGCTTGTATTCTTGCAATTTCTTTTATAATTTCTTCTGTTTTTCCATCCTTTGTATACGAGTTGAATACCCCTTATACTCTTTTATATCAAATATTTTGTTTATAGAAAAAGGTACAAATCAATAAAATTATATCTATTATACTAAAATTAATAAACACGTCGAAGTTACAATTTTAATAATCTAGTAACAATCAATATGCTGAACTGTTTCCGATATATATATTTTTGATACAACGTGGATAAAAAATTCTGATAGGGTGGCAACACGTTTCCAATCATGACTCTTTACTTTCTTTTTATTAACCCTTCATTCCCCTTTTAATGACCCTTCTAGTCATTCTGTTTAATATCCTAATTAATTAATTGCGCATTGTTACTATTTTTTTAAATTAGTTTTATTTTCCATAATTTCTTATCAATACTAATATCTAAAATTTAATTCATATTAATTATTATCTCATTTTACATATTATTAAGATTATTTGTAATGGAAAGTTTGAGTTAGAATGATGATACTTTGCTTGGGACTCTCTTTTTTTGGCAAAATTCCTTTCTTCTTCTAGATGAAACAAATTTTAACCTAAGATGGCTAAGAAGGATACTATTCCAATATCTTCCATTTAATATACTTTTCAGCTATGATTTAGTTAAATATTTAATTATAATTTTTATATGCATATTTTCAATTAATGACCTATCGCCATATCTGATACAATCTGATACACTCTATCATGTACGTGCTTCATTGATAAAGAGCTGCAAAGGGTGACAATCGTTAAGAAGAAACATGACAAATTTATACAACCATCTCAGAATAAAATCATCTCACATGGACTTTGACTTTCTCAAACTTTACTAACACTTAATGGATATTTAAATTAACCATGATCTGACAAAATCACTGTTGCCCTGATTATTGAAGCTTGAAATTGTAGTTTTTATTGAATTTATAGTGGCATGTCTCACTTTAGACCAAGTGAGCCAATTCAGATAAACTTCTCAATTTTCATAAAAAGATCTCTAGTTAGCTTTTCTGAAAACATACCTATGAGCTTACTTTAAGAAGCCCTTAAAAGCTAGCAGCTAATCTAAAATATATCATAATGTACCAAGGGCAGAGGACATTTGTTACATGGACGCGGATCCGTACCAAAAAAAAAACAGGCAGGACTGCAAAATTTTCAGATCGCGCATACATAAATTTTTAAAATAGCATTCACGTATATTACGGACAAACAACCTATAGTAGTATTGTCATTGTGAAGTGCACAATCTTCACAATGACATGTTTAAAACTCAATCAAATTAAGATGCAGATATGTAAATTCAATTAATGATTGAAAGATGTAACTGAAGCTGAACTAAATTAATAATATGTTTTAAACAATTTCTCTCGAAAAGGATGTTACCAAGAATAAAATAATTCAATACCAAAATTTGATCGGAAGTGATGAGAAGAAGGCCAATGCCATCAGCTTTTGTACTCTGCCCGAAACCTTGTACAAAAAGCGGCAACTTCATCTTTACAACAAAAGATACGATAATCTGGTCGCGTTTACTTCCCAATTCTTCAGCAGAAGTGGCTATAGCTAGCAATCAATTGGGAATTTCCCCTTCCTCCAATTGCTCAGGCTGCCTTATCACAGGGAGCTTGTTAATGGCGTCAAACACATCTATTTCGTTTTCATCTTTCTTTGCAAATTCACAACCAAAATCTGGGAAGACTGTGGGATTGAATTGATACATAAGATCATAGGAATTATCATCATACATAAGATCTTGTTCAAAGTCAAACATCCCAGATTCAGACAATTGTTGTAAATCCGTGTCTATGAAAGATAGGGCGAAAGATTTCTCTCAACGTCTCCTTCAAACACTGGTATATCTAATGAATCATTTGGTGCTTTTTCGGAAAGAATATTTTCAGTAAGCACTTGATGTGATGGGCTTGATTCTGAATGCTTTATAAGATCAAAAACCTTAGGATCATCAAAGCTGTTGTCATCTTCAATCTCCTCTTCCCTGAATGATACACCTTCTGGTATTAGGTTAACTTCACTATCTTTCTGCGGTGATTTAGGCATACTAGGAATGACATTCTTAATAACTTCGAAATTGATAGTGTGAGACGGCAAGAAAACAAAAACAACGGGATACTCCAAAATGACTACATTTTTCAATTGTTGTCTGATTGGTGCTTTCAAATCCAATTCTTTGAAGGGTGACTTGGGACCCTATATTAACATAAACAAGATGAAATTTATAAGTAAAATAAAGTCAACTTTGATGTAGGCAATCAATTACTAAGGGTATATGTTTGGATGGAAAGTTTGGAGGACTAAATCTATATTGAACGAATAACATGGTTGAGATGATCATATAAGTTTCCTTTCCCCTGAAAAATCCTCTATCCAAACATACCCTAAAACTCTACTAGCTTTTATACTGCATTTCTACCACATAAAAAGTATAGAAAAACACCTTTGGATATTTACGAATGAAGAGCTTGAGATGATCCTGGTCATCACAAAATTCCTTTAGTTGATGATTCCAAGGACCTGGTTTGAGGTGCTTCTCTAGAATGGTGCAAAAGCTTGTATCTTCATGAACTCTGGAAGAAATGAGTGTAGCATTCTTTCAAAATTGTATTCTCTAAATTCTTAAGCATGTAACAAGATAAGGCGCATCATATAAATGGCTTACCCGTGGTCGTGTAAGACAATATTTGTCGAGTGAAAACGCCATTCTATTGTCCAATGTATAGACTTTTTCCTGAAAGTAAAGCATAAACATATTTGTACTTTATTTGAAACAAAAGCTTTCACCTCAATAATCTAAATATGGAACAGTCCAACAATCTAGTGATGTCAACTGCAGATCGCAAAAAATAGCGGTATGTTCAAATTTCTCTAATGTATGTACCACCCTCCTAAAACAACAAATGTTTGTCATGAAAGATGATAATACCTATCGTCAAATCGAGATTGATTATTCTCTCTTTTTGACATTCCATTAGGCAGAACCAATAGTTTTGTGCTCCGGCTTCTAGCAGCATATTGCAGGCTTTTGAGGGGATGAGGCGACTTAAGATATGTAGACATGCCTAACTTTGTTCTTGTTCTCGAAGCAACTTCAGCCACTCTCTTCACTTCCTCCAGCAAATTATAATCTACATGGAGGAAAGGACAATAACAAGAAGCATGGAAAATTAAGTAAAATTCAAATGTGCTAAATAAAATAATCCAAAAAAGAACATTGAATTTAAGACAAGAAGTACTAATGTAAAATATCCAAAGGAACCCAAAATGAATGGTCCTTTCCCTATCTCCAAGGATAACACAAACAAGAAGAATAAGTTCATTCACTCCAACTAAAAAAAAAGCCTATAAAGCACTGATACATACTACAAGGTTACCACACACCGACACTAATATGTAGACAGCAGTAACAATTTTTAAAAAATGAGTTATTAAAGGAAAAAACATGTGTCAATTTTGTGTCAAACATTTCACATTCCTTCAATCCGAAGTGTCTTTGTTACATAAATGTTCTCAAGATCAAAGGCATAACATAACACAGTTTAAAGAGTAAGTACCAGATAACAAGATATTGTCATCAAACTGTGTAATAGGAACAAACTGAGTCTGGTTCCTCTTGCCGTTACACCCAGTCCGAACTTTGTGAGCTTTTACACAAGGAAGACTGCACGATTGTATCGAGCAACCTGGACACTTGTACTTTGAGGGGTTAGATTTGCATTCTTCACATTGGATTAGCACTTTGGGAATAGTTCTATTCGAAACATTCTCTATTTGTTCTTCTCTTTGGGACAAAGAAGCAGACATGTTTATGCTTACAAGCAAAAAGAAAACCCTCTTTCGAAGCGGTTTGTTGTGAATGAATTCGAATTCAATTCGTTTCACGCAACAAGGATCATCACACTGCAGAAGCAACCAACACATTATTACATCACAAATTTTCAAAGTGAAACAAACCAATGGTTGATTCCAAATTAAAAGAGTGAAACGTGAAATTGTAAACCTAATTACCCATTATTGAAACACTGAAAAAGCATCTATATCGTAATTTAATTAAAAGAGAGTTGCAATATCAGAGTTTTTTAAACAGTAGACCTAGTTCGTAGTTAATCGCGGCGGCGGCGCTGCCGCTGCAGAGATGACAGATGCGGCGCTTGCGGCTGCCTCGTGCATTTCACGAGAACAACACGGCGCGACTCGCTGAAATCGCGGAGTTTCGCGCTCGCTACAATGAAGATTGCAAAGAACTAAGATCATTTAAAATAAAATGGAAAGAGGAAAAGATGAAATTTCTTCACACAGTTTCTGGTGGGCGCCGTCTAATTTCGGCGGCGTTTCCGGCGAGGTTTTGGTTTTTGCAGAAAGTTGAGTTGGGTGCTTCAGCAAGTTGTTCTGATACAACAAGGGCAAGGCGGTAGTGATTATGGGGCTCGGGAAGTGGGTTGGGCTTGGGCCATCACTTAAATGTTTGTTTTGGAGAAATTGTTCCGCCCCTTTCCAATTAAATTTGGGAAATTTCGTTTCCATCCCAAAACATAATTTTAACTTTAGTTATTTTCGAATATGCATATTTGGAAGTACATTAAGGGCCTGTTTGATTCCTTTTTAAAAACAGTTTTTTAGTTTTTGAAAATTTAAAAATTAAAAACTCATTTGATAAATAATTTTTAAAAAAGTGGTTTTGAAAACTGTTTTTGTTTTTTAGTTTTAAAAACTAAAAAACCAAAACTACTAAAAATTGTTTTACTTTTGAATTTTTAAAACACAAAAACTGAAAACACATGAAAAATTTATAAATTTTTATTATTAATAGTAATTACGTTGATTTCTTAAATATGAATTTGTAATAGAAAATATGTTTTTGTTATAAGATAATTATTTGCATCGGAAAAACTCAACAGATAAAAAATATTACGTTTGCACAAGAGAATACATTTTAATTGGTCGGATATTTTCATGTTTATAACATGTACATTATATATTTATCTACTTTTTATTTTTTAATAAAATTTAGTTATCATTCTTTTATGTATTCATTATGTGATTGTTTATATTTTTACATGAACATTCCGTAAAATTACATTAAAAAATATTTAACTTATAGAAAACAAATGAAAATTTGTAAAATTGTAAGATAATAATTTGTAAATTTTATCTCTTTTAAGAAAATGATATGATTGGAAAAAAATTAATTAAATAGTATTTTACAATAAATTAAAATAAATTATAAAGAGATTTTTGGAGATGTACTAACCTAGTAAAAACAATTTACACGATCATTCAATAAAAATATATCATTTTGCTATATCATATAAATAATTTTAAAAAAAAATAATATGATTTAGTGGGATATAATCGTTATTGATCGAAAGTGTAAAATTAATTTACACTATCAATATCATCCATTTTCTCAATTGTAAAATAATTGTTTAAAATTTTAAATTAAAAAAATAAATTAGTTTAATTAATTACTGAAATAATTTTATACTTTTTTAATAACTCTTTAATATATATAATATTTTATCATTTACTTATAATCACACTATTTCTAAAAGTAAAAATCAAACAATATTTAAATTAGTTTTTAAAAACAAATCAACCAAACAAGTTTTTTCTTTTATTAACTCAAAAATAGTTTTACAAAACAAAGCTTTCAAATAAATTTTTATTTTGTTTTCATCCTAAAAACAATTCTTAAAACTAATTTATAAAACAGTTTTTAAAAACAAAAAGTTGAAATTGAATCAAATGTTTTAAAATCTAAAAAACTGAAACTATCAAAATATGTTTTGATTTTCAATTTTCACTTTTACTTTTTAATTTTCAATTGAGGTAAGCTGGAAAAAAAATACGGTTTCATTAATCGGATTATAGTAATTATTTGCAAGATTTTTTAATTGTAATATTTCACTCTCAATCTATTGTTAATCCTCATATATTGTTAATGAAAATTAAAATTCTCAGTCTCAATTATTCTCTCTTTAATTAATCCTCATGAATAGTATATTTTTATACATTAAATGAATTATGTATATATATTCAAACCAACACTAAAATATAATTTTTATACATTAAGTGAATTGTATATTTTATCATTAATTATTAAAAATATTTTAATAAACTTAAATGTATATTAGCTGAATTTTAATATTTTCAAAGAATATATCACAATTATTTTTATTTAGTAAAATAGATTTTTAAAATATAGATTATCAAACAAGCTATATTGTCCTATTTTAAAAAAAAACAGTTTTTACAAATTATACTATCAAACATATTTTTTCACTTTTTAATTTTTAAAACAGTTTTCAAAAATTGAATAACCAAATGAATTCTTTTTATTTTATTTTCTCAAAAACAAATTTACAAAATAGATTTGTAAAATAGATTTTAAAAACTAAAATTGAGAAGAGATCCAAACAGACCCTTAGTATCTATATTTTGCTAAATGTAATGAAATGATTCATTAATTCCAAACAAGCATTTGTGTTTAAACTCCAAGAAAAGATAAAATTCATTCAAAAGTTATTACAGAATCTTTTATATATTCATGTTTATAACATGTACATTATATATTTATCTACTTTTTATTTTTTCATGTTTATAACATGTACATTATATATTTATCTACTTTTTATTTTTTAATAAAATTTAATTATCATTCTTTTATATATTCATTATGTGATTGTTTATGTTTTTTACATGAACATTCCGTGAAATTACATTCAAAAATATTTAACTTATAGAAAATAAATAAAAATTTGTAAAATTGTAACATAATAATTTGTAAATTTTATCTTTTTTAAGAAAATTAAATTAACAAAAATACAGTAAAATGATATGATTGGAATAAAATTAACTTGTAAATAGTATTTTACAACAAATTAAAATAAATTATAAAGAGATTAATGGAGATGTACTAACCTAGTAAAAAACAATTACACGATCATTCAATAAAAATATATCATTTTGTTATATCATATAGATAATTTTAAAAAAATTAATATGATTTAGCGGGATATAACCGTTAATGATCGAAAGTGTAAAAATTAATTTACATTATCAATGTATCTTCCATTTTCTCAATTGTAAAATAATAGTTTAAAATTTTAAATTAAAAAAATAAATTAGGTTAATTAATTAGTGAAATAATTTTATATTTTTTTAATAACTATTTAATATAGATAATATTTTATCATTTAGAAAAGTAAAAATCAAACAATATTTGAATTAGTTTTTAAAAACAAATCAACCAAACAAGTTTTTTCTTTTATCATCTTAAAAATAGTTTTACAAAACAAAACTTCCAAATAAATTTTTATTTTGTTTTCATCCTAAAAACAATTCTTAAAACTAATTTATAAAACAGTTTTTAAAAACAAAAAATTGAAATTGAATCAAACAAGCCCTAAATCTTCTCATCTTTTGTATATCAAATAATCATCCTTTTTTTTGTTAAAAATGGATTCGAAGATGCATCTGCAAATATTTCTGGAGTAATTTAAAAACGCATCTATGAGAAATGTCTATTTCGGATATGCAGCTCCAAAAACTTGCATGCATCTTGGACTAAAACATTGTCCTTGTTGGTGCAAAGGTAGAATATATGATGAATGGAAATATTCTTATTCAGAGAATGACGGCTACAAAAAGGATTAAAAGTTACAATGATTGACACCCTATTTATAAGCTAAAAACTAGGGTTACTACAATAGGATAAAATACTAAAATACCCTCTAACAAACTTAAATATGAATTAAATCTAATATTTAAATTTAATATCTAACAAACTTAAATATGAATTAAATCTAATAATTAAATCTAATACCATCCCTTAATTCATATTCCATCAAAACTTGTAACACCAATTCCATCCCTTAATCTGAGAAATTGATCAGTCTTGATAGCTTTCGTCAGAACATCTGCCAACTGCTTCTGAGTGCTGCAGTGTACAACTTCTAACACTCCCCTCTGAACTTGATGTCTCAGAAAATGATACTTGGTCTCAATGTGCTTGCTTCTCCCATGCAACACTGGGTTTCTGGCAAGATTGATTGCAGACTTGTTGTCAATCATCAGCTTCAGAGGTTTGTTTACTTTAATCTTCAGATCCTGCAATAGATTCAGAATCCACACAGCTTGGCATGCAGTAACAGCACCTGCAATGTATTCAGCTTCACAGGTTGACAACGCCACAACAGGTTGCTTCTTGGAACACCAAGAAATGGGACCTCCCAGAAATTTGAAAAAATACCCAGACGTACTTCTTCTGTCAACTCTGTCTCCACACCAATCAGAGTCTGAATAACTCAGAAGTTCTGACTCATCCTTTCTTCCAGATGGAAACAATACTCCATACTTCAGAGTTCCCTTGATATACCTCAGAATCCTGACTGCAGCTTGGTAATGGGACCACTTAGGTTTACTCATGAACCTACTAACCATCCCAACTGAATAGCAAATATCAGGTCTGGTATTGCACAAATACCTCAGAGAACCAACCAACTGTTTGAAGGTTGTAGCGTCCACATCCTTTCCATCAGAGTCAGAATCCAGTTTCTGATTTGTATCAGAAGGTGTGACAGCAATCTTACAATTCTTCAGATCAAATCTCTTCAGAAGTTCTAATTCATACTTGAGCTGATGCAAAATAATACCTTTCTCAGAGTATCTGAATTCCATCCCTAGAAAGTATGTCATTTTGCCTAGATCAGTCATTTCGAATTCATTCATCAGAACTTTCTTGAACTTGGCTATCTCATGTTCAGAACTTCCAGTTAGCAGTATATCATCAACATATAAACATACCAGAGTCATATTTCCTTCAGAAGTATGCTGAACATAGACACCGTACTCCATCTCACATTTCTGAAAACCTTGCTTCTTGAAAACCGAATCAATCTTCTGATTCCAAGCTCTGGGCGCTTGTTTCAATCCATATAGAGCTTTGTATAATCTGTACACCATCCCTTCCTGATTCTTTTTCACAAATCCAGGAGGTTGTGATACGTAAACTTCTTCTTCTAATGGACCGTTCAGAAATGCAGATTTTACATCTAAATGCATCAGAGGCCAATTCCTGTTAGCAGCTATTGCAATCACCATTCTGATTGTTTCATGTCTTGCTACAGGTGCAAACACTTCAGAGTAATCCAACCCAGGTTTCTGTAGAAATCCTCTGGCTACCAACCTTGCTTTATGTTTGCCAATTGAACCATCTGGCTTTAACTTCTGCTTGAAAACCCATCTGACGCTGATGGCTTTCTTGTCTTTTGGAAGTTCTGTCAGCTTCCAAGTCTTGTTTCTCTCTATAGCATCAAGTTCTTCTTTCATGGCCTTCAGCCAGAGCTTCTGCTTAAGAGCCTCTTCTGTACTTATGGGTTCAGAGTCTACTAACATGGCACACTGAATAACTTCTCCTTCAGAGTCTACTTCAGTGTCTTGCAGCATATCAAATTCTGCATATCTTCTGGGGATGTTTCTGATTCTTTGTGGTCTCTGAACTTGTTCAGAGTCTTGAGCTTCAGATGGTTGACTTCCTCCAGAGCTTTGACCATCTTCAGGGTCTGGCATATTTCCAGAGTCTAAATTGCCACCAGAATCTGGATTACCATCAGAGTCTGGGTCATCAGAGTCTGGATCATCAGAGTCACCTTCATCTTCTGAGTCTTCTCCAGAGTCAGAATCACTATCAGAATCAGAATCAACGTCACAATTTACTCCAACTTCAGAAGTTCTTAACTCTGACCTTTCTTCAGAAGTTCTAACATCAGAATCAGATTGAGACTTATCCCAATTCCAAACTTCTGATTCCTTCACAATCACATCTCTGCTGAATTCAATTTTATTGGTTTCTGGACAATAGAGCTTGTATGCACCTGTACTGTGGTACCCTATCAGAATCATCACTTTGCTTCTATCATCCAGCTTCTGTCTTCTGGCTTCTGGAACATGTTTATAGCAAACAGAACCAAACACCTTCAGATGGCTAACACTTTGCTTATCTCCAGTCCACTTCTGTATTGGAACTATTTCCTTCAACTTCTTCGTAGGACATCGGTTGAGTACATACGTTGCAGTGGCAACAGCTTCTCCCCAGAGCTTCTGAGGAAGCTTCTTCTCCTTTAGCATGCTTCTCACCATATCAAGCAAAGTGCGGTTTCTTCTTTCAGCAAGACCATTGTGTTGAGGGGTATAAGGAGCAGTAACCTCATGCTCAATTCCATTCTCCTCACAGAACTTCTGGAACTCTTTGGAGTTATACTCACATCCACCGTCAGTTCTAAGAATCTTCAACTTCTGACCACTCTGATTCTCAACCTTCATTCTGAACTTCTTGAATTCATCAAACACCTCGTGTTTAAACTTAATAAGGGATACCCATGTCATTCTTGTGAATTCATCAACAAATAACACAAAGTATTTATTCCCTCCAATCGATGCTACTGGAAATGGACCACACACATCAGAATGTACAACTCCCAAGGCATGTTTTGCTCTTGGAGCAGTTTCTGACGCAAATGGCAATCGTGGTTGTTTTCCTTCCATGCAAACTTTGCATGACTTTTCAGGCTTCTTAATTGCAGGAATTCCATGTACCAACTTCTTTGAATTCAGATTTTTCAAGCTTCTGAAATTCAAATGACCAAATCTTCTGTGCCACAGCTCACTCTCCTTCTCAGCACTTGTTGCACTAAGACATTCTGAGTCTGCAGTTCTGACATTCACCTTGAATGTTCTATTCCTTCCCTGTTCTGACTCCATAATCAACTTCTGATTGCAGTCATACAACTTCAGAAGATTGTCTTTCATGGTAACTGAAAAACCTTTCTCAATTAATTGTCCCACACTCATCAGATTGCTTCTGATGCCAGGTACATACCACACGTTCTGAATCAATGCTGTTTTCCCATTGTTCAGAGTCACTCTGACATTTCCCATACCTTCTGCATTAAGATATTTGTCATCAGCACATCTGATCTTTGTCCTCTTTTCAGAGTCAAAGTCAACCAGCCATTTCTTGTTTCCAGTAAGATGATTTGAACAGCCAGTGTCCATATACCACCAGTCTATCAGATCCATATCACCAGATTCAGAGGCCATCAATAGCACAGATTCGTCATCAGAACTTCTGGCTATATTTGCTTCTTCTGATTTTCTCTCCTTATTTGACCAACAGTCTCTAGCAAAGTGACCAAACTTCTTACAGCAGTAACATTGGATTTTCTTCTTATCATACTTCTCTTTTCCCTTCTGAACATTCTTTTTACTATCAGAGGTTGAGCTTTCTGACTTCTGACCACCATCAGATCTTCTCCTGGCTTCTGACTGCTTCTGATACCTCCTATCAGAAGTTGCTTTCAGAGCCTGCCGTTCTACTTCCCTTTCAGAAGTTCTCTCAGTCAAACGCAACTCTTGCGCTTCTAGACTGCTCTGCAGCTCTTCAATTCTCAAGGTGCTCAGATCTTTGGAATGCTCTATTGCTACCACAATGTAATCAAATTGAGAGGTAAGGGATCTCAATACCTTCTCCATGATTGTTTCTTCAGAAAGAGTTTCTCCACACGCTTTCATCTCATTAGTGATCAGAATCACTCTGGAGATGTATTCAGAAACTTTCTCATTATTCTTCATGTTGAGATTCTCATATTGCTTTCTCAAGGACTGAAGCTTCACCTTCTTCACTGATGCGTCACCACCATAACATCTAACCAGTGTGTCCCACGCAGCCTTCGCTGTCGTTGAATCTGCAATCTTCTCAAACACATTAACATCAACACATTGATGAATGAAGAACAATGCTTTCTGATCCTTCTTCCTTACTTCCTTCTGCGCGTTTTTCTGTTCATCCGTTGCATCTGCTGCTACCGGAACATAACCATCAGTGACAAGATCTAGAACATCTTGAGCACCGAACAGTACACGCATTTGGATCATCCAACGATTCCAGTTTTTGCCGTCAAATACTGGAAGTTTGGTGTTCATGTTGCCGTTTCCGTTCATCTTTCTACCTTGCACAGTACACTCAGATTTCTCACACAGTGTTTCCCAACCCACAGAATTAAAATTCTGATCAGATTTTGTTCAAGATTCAACACGAATCTAAGAATCAAAATCAAACACACAAGATCTCACGTTCACTCGTGTTTCCCGTGTTTCCCAATGAATCTGAACCGGAGCTCTAGATACCAATTGTTGGTGCAAAGGTAGAATATATGATGAATGGAAATATTCTTATTCAGAGAATGACGGCTACAAAAAGGATTAAAAGTTACAATGATTGACACCCTATTTATAAGCTAAAAACTAGGGTTACTACAATAGGATAAAATACTAAAATACCCTCTAACAAACTTAAATATGAATTAAATCTAATATTTAAATCTAATATCTAACAAACTTAAATATGAATTAAATCTAATAATTAAATCTAATAGTCCCGAGTTTGTATTTTTTTAAAATCAAAATCATTTTAATTCGACTAACAGTGCCATAATTTGATTCAAACATTAATAAACACAAACATCACACAAAAAGATAATGCATTAATAAAAAAAATCTCATAATATTACAATCATTGTTCTCGAGGTATGGAAAATAATACTAAAAAATATCACAAAATACAAATAAAAGTATAACATATTGTGTATGCTTAATCCCAACCCATTGGCTCATCCTCTGACGTCGATAACCCAAGACGTTTTGTGCCTCAGTAAGAATGAATGTGCTGGGACAACCGCATCATTGTCACCTCTCTCAAACAGCCTAGACTATACGCCCTCATACATAATCCGCATAATATTTTGACAGATCGACAACACATTAATGGCATGGTCATCCCTGACCTGCTCATTCTCTAAGATCTTCTTATGTGCAGACCTAGGTGGACGTCAAAGAGCATCTAGTGTCATGAAAAGTTATGACATGTAACACCCTAAAACTCCGACTCAATTTAAAGAATAAAATTATCACTTTAGGACGTTACTCGATCATAACATGCATATTATTCAATTAACTTGAAAACTCGTGGTGGAATTCAAAATGAATAACAGAAACTTCAATTGTCTCTTCAAATGAAGTACTAAACAGAATTAACAAAATTCAAACATTAACGTAAAATAATTTAAACGCCTTATTCCCAGATGTTACATATTAGAGCATTAAACCGACTAAATAGCGACAAACGATCAAAAAAGCGAAGAATGCTCTAAGGCCATCTTCCATCTCACATCAACACTTACTCCTACTGAGTATATGTACAACAATGTATAGAGCAACACAAACCAAACAAGAAAGAGGTGAGAATATGCTCAAATATATTAATGGTATAAAAGAATACAAGGGTATCTTAAAATCACACAATCGGCAGCACACATTTAATTTACACAACAACACAACAATTCAATTCACAAAGCCTTTATGTATGCAATGTGACTCACAACACGATTATATGCATGTGGTACCAATTTGGATATTAGAGATTTATTATTAATCTCTTACACTCGACAACGGTTCCTCATTCAAACTGGGTCCCCACTTCTGAATCCTGAACGATCATTGGTCCCCATTTCTGAACTTGTGACTCGCCTATTTCAACACATTGACACACAATGATGTATGAGATACAAAGTAATGCAACAACAACAATATTTATGGTTCCAATTCTAACCATAAATAACATGCAATATATCATTCACAGTATCCCCCACTTCTGAACTACACACCTAAATATAACACATACAATTACGTTCACATCACATAAATAACACAACTTATAAACATAATCATAATTCACCGCTTATAATTATGAAAATTAATTCAATTATTAATTTATCATCATAATAATTCACCTCAATTAATTACTTATGTCAAATACCCCCAAATAAATGTCAAACATCGACTACACGAGAAAATTCTTGAAAACTCTCTTCACGCTAAACATCTTACACTTAAGCTTGACCCTTCTGAGTCAGCAGAGTCAAAGGCAAAGCTAACTTCAAAAGGCCTTCTATAAATCTTTTGTAATAACCATTCAAACCCAAAAACCTTCTGATCTTTATAACGGACTTATGAGTCTCCCATTACAATATGACATTGACCTTTGATGAATCAACCAATATACCACCACTAGAAATCATGTGGCCAAGGAAGCTCACTTCACACAACCAGAACTTACACTTGGAAAACTTAGCATACAACTTTTTCTCTTGTAAAGTTTGTAGCGCAATCCTCAAATGTTCTACATGTTCTTCATCTGTCTTGGAATAGATTAAGATATTCTCGATTAACACAACCACAAACTAATCTAATTGTGGATGTAAGATCATATTCATATACTACATGAATACACTTGGCAATTAGGCACACGAAACGACATCACTAAATACTCATAGTGACCATATCAAATTCTAAATGCACTCTTTAGAATATCTTCTGGTTTCACACGAACTTGATGATAACCTGGTTGCAAATCAATCTTGTTGAACACATAACCACCAAGTAACTGATCCATCAGATCATCAATTCTCGGAAGAGGATACTTATTCTTGATATTAACCTTATTCAGTTGTCGGTAATCAACACACAAACTCATGCTACCATTTTTCTTCTTTAACTCACTCAACTCTAAAGCCGACATTTGATAAGGTTCCATGGACACATGACTAGTACCAGATACCAAGTCTATGGCGAACTTAACCTCGCGCTTTGGTGGGAAATCACCAATATCATCCGGGAACGCCTTTGGAAAATTACACACAATTGGTAGAACCCCAACCATAGCTTTGCTTTCTGCCTTCAACGAGGCGAACATCATAAACACGCGGGCATCATCCTTCAATGACTCATTCATTTTCTTAGCATACATAAACATCAAATTTTCACGTTCTTTGAACTATAGAAAAATCACGGACTTGTCGAAACAGTTGAAATGAACATGGTTCAACTCCAACTAGTTCATTCCCATGATAACATTAAGTTAACTTAACGGTAATCATACTAAGTCAATATCAAAGTTCTTACAAAAGATAGTCAAAGGGAAATCCAAACAAACTCATGAGGTAGTCACCAAAATATTAGTTGGGGTATAAATGTCCATACTCCTAACCATAGAATACACTTTAAGATTAAACATTCTAGCACAATCAAGAGATATGAACGAATGCATCACACTTGTGTCAATTATAACAATCATAGAAACATCATTAATAAAGCATGTACCTCGAATCAAGTTATCAGATCTAGTAGTCTCTGCTCCACTTAAAGTAAAAACTTTCCCTTCAGACTGAGCTTTCTTAAGTTTTTGGAAATGAGTACTAATGTGACATGGTTCTCCATAATTAAAACAAGTCAACACATTACTCTTGAAATCAACAATACGGTGTCTTGGCTTCCCACACTTGAAACATTTTTTACCAGAACTCTTGCATTCACTAGCACGATGACCCATACCTCGACAATTAAAACATCTAAAAGAAGCAAGAGTGCCTCCCTCACTCATCTTTTTCCCACTTGAATCCTTCCACTTCCCTTTATCAGTTGGATCCCCATAATGTTTTCCATAATTTTAGTTTTCACTCTTCTTTTCACTAATACTCTTATAGTGAGCAGATATAGAACGACTATCTTCATCGTAGATTCTACACTTTTTAACCAGCATAGATAACTCACGAATCTCCCGGTATCGGATGAATTGCCTGATCTCTAGACGTAAACCACTCTCAAACTTGATACACTTTGAACCCTTAGCTTCTACCCCATTGTAATGCAGACAGAACCTAGACAGCTCCTCAAACTTCGCAACATAATCAACAATAATCATGTTTCCTTGTTTTAGCTCAAGGAACTAGATCTCCTTCTTGCTATGAACATCAATAGGAAAATGCTTCTCAAGGAACTCAATTTTGATATTTTCCCAAGTGATCTCAGTACCTGCAGCCTCAAGCCTCTAAAGAGCATTGTCCCACAAATATTATGCTTTCTCTGCTAGCATATGAGTACCAAATAGGACCTTTTGCATGTTGGTGCAATCCATCACCCTAAACAGCTTCTTAATCTCTTGCAACCAAACCTGAGCAGCCCTCTGAACTCGTCTACCATCCCATTTTAATTCTCTAGCGCCTGATTCACCTGACCCATCACATGAGCCATAACCTCCAAAGCATCAACGATTGCACGATCATTTTTTCCAGCCATTTCTCTGCACACCAGTAAATAATAATTAGAAGAATAAAATTATTATAAATCCTGGGCGGATGGACTAGCCTTCTCAGATACCACTATGTAACACCCAAAAAACCTGAATCTTAATTTAAAGAATACAATTATCATTTTAGGATGCTACTCAATCATAACATGCATATTATTCAATTAACTTCAGAACTCGCAACAAAATTCAAAATGAATAACATAAACTTCAATCATCTCTTAAAATGAAGCACTCAATGGAATTAACAAAATTCAAACATTAACATAAAACAATTTAAATGTCTCATTCACTGATGTTACAGATCAGAGCATTAAACCAACTAAAGAGCGATAAATGATCAAAAAAATGAATAAAGCTCCAAGCCATCTTCCATCTCACAGCAACACTTACTCATCTTGAGTAATTGTAAAATAATATATAAAACAACATAAAACAAACAAGAAAGGGGTGAGAATACACTCAAATATATTTACAGTGTAAAATAATTCAAGGGTAGCTTAAAATCACCCAATCGGTAACACACATTCAATTTATGCAACAACACAACAATTCAATTCACATAACCTTTATGTATACAATGTGACTCACAACTAGACGATATACATGTGGTACCAACTTAGACATCGGAAGTTTCTTACTGATCTCGTCAACCCCGCAATGGTTCCTCATTCGAACCAGATGTAAGACCCCAATTTTGACCCTAAGACCCCTCATGCTATTTTCATATGCCTTAACATTGGGATCACAACTTGGCATCCCTCTTACCCCTTATTCATTGGATTTGCATTGGGAGAGATCACCAAGCACAATTTGATTGTATCATACTTCATTTTACCTTTATTTTACTAACAAAAATACCTAAAATATGTCATTGTATAATCTAACTCTTTTGTAGATAGGGCACATGTTCACCTTTGATCTATCAAGCTCATATATAGGGCTTAAGACCCTCATTGCAATGAGCTTAATCAATATTTGGTTTACTATGACTCTAAGTATCATATATGAATTCCCATGACCTTCACATGATATTTTTATCAATAAATCATCAAGAGATTGGAGTTGGTTTACCTTGGAAACCCTAGTTCATATGGGTATCTTATGTGACTTCTTCAACAAGCTTCTTCACCACTTGATCAAATATTTCAATGGATACTTCAAATTTCATCATCTTATGCATATATGATCCTCCATGAGTCCCAAAAGTCAAGAGAATATCAAGCTAGCAAGTTGGTTTTGTTGGTGTAAGCCCTAGAGGCCAATACTTTTGGTACTTGTATCGAATTATTTATTAATAATAAAAGGCATTTTCTTTATTAATGGTTGATTAATAAAGTCCCTGGAATAGATAGTCCGTTTAATGTATTAAGTGTGACTTAATCATGAGAACACATTGAACATAAGGACATTATTCTTAAAGTATCCGTAGTCGAGCTTTAGTGTGAAGTGGAATAACATTAAAGCATTAAGACTATTATGTTTGTAGACTGATGATCACATCTCATGGATCATGGATAAGGAGTTATCAAGTCTTAAACATAGGTATGAATATTAGGAGTAATATTTATACCGTATTGACCCGCTATGAGAATACTATATAGAAAGTTATGCAAAGTGTCATAAGTTATTCTCATGGTGATAATAGTGTATACCACTCTTCGACCTAAAACCACTATGGATCCTAGATGTAGAGTCGAGTGCTTTGTTGCTGATCCAACGTTGTCCATAACTGGATAACCATAAAGACAGTTGATGGGTACTCCACGAAGCATGCTGAGGGACATGAGTGTCCTAGATGGAATTTGTCAATCCTGCGTAACAGGATAAATGTCTATGGGCCCAATATTGAACTGGACAAGGGTGACACGGTCTATACCTTGTGTTCAATATAGACATAAGGGCAAAGGGGTAATTATACACATAATTATTATCACAGGAGGTTTTGTCAGATCACATGACATTTTCGTGACTTGGGTAGCATGATGTGTTGCTAGATACCGCTCACTGTTTATTATGTTAAATGCGTGATTTAATATAATTGTCAACGTCGCGAAAACCTATAGGGTCACACACAAAGGACGGATTGATGAGAGATAGAATAATTAAGGAACATCGTAAGGTACGGTGTACTTAAGTAGAATACGAAATATGGTAATGTACCAAATACTTAAGTGATTTTGGCATATTATGAGATATGGGCCAAAATGCACTTAAGTGGGCTTTTTGGCTTGAAGCCCACACAAGTGGTTCTATAAATAGAGCTCTTGTGCAGAAGCTTTGTATGGGAATACAACACTACTGAAGAGTTGGAATTTCGTATCTCTCTCTCACTCAAAGCCTTCATTCATAACAGCTAGCACTGCGATTGAAGGAATCCGTTCGTGTGGACTGAGTAGAGACGTTGTCATCGTTCAACGTTCGTGATCGCCCCGTGGATCTGTATCAAGGTTTTGATCATTATCAGAGATCTGCACCAAAGGTTTGAATCGCCACAAGAGATAACGATTCTATCACTGATCATGCCCATTCGTAAGGATCATTAAAGGAGATTTTTTTTTAAATTCCGTTGCGCCTTGGATGGCAATTCTCCTTCAGGTTTATGGTGGTTGACTAGAGGAATTCAACTGGTCAAAACTGGGGTTCCCTAGACCTTATCTCCTACAATTTTCATCATATGAAAATTATTCCAAGATAAACTTTACTCTAAATGAAATTCCAAACAACTTTCATATTGAAGTATATAGCTATTTTTGCTTGTAAAATCTTTTTTTATGGTGAAAGATTATAGGTCATTTTGTCTAAACCCTAATTTGGAGGTCAACTTCCCAAGACTATAACTTGCTCAATTTTTATGAGATGAAAGCTATTCGAGTTTAAAAATCAAATTCAAGATGGCTACTTCAACGTTGATGTTTGGAGGAAGAGCAAATTCAACTTTTAAATGCATGTGATATGAGAAGACATTATATGTCATTTTGGGCCAATACCATTGATGAAATGTACATTTCATCTCCCAAAATGAATGAATGATTTTAATTTGATAAAAGTCCTCCTTTGACCAATTTGTGTTGATTCCATTTCCCCTCCCTCTTCATCTCAATCCCATTCTATTCTCATTCATTTCATTGACCTATGATATCTCTATATCCTAAGGCTAGTTGATTGCAAAATCAACATAAGTATGGATGAGATTAGGTCTATCCCTTTGCCATTTTCTTTTAAGTATGGTATGTTTTATGAGTATGGTTCATAATACCATGTCTCTAACATGCATTAACACAAAAATTTCTATTCCCCGACCTCAAATAGTTGTGATTTCTACATAAGTCCAATTACGATTGCTTAATATAGCGCTAAATTTTGACACAAAAGGCATAGCATTCTAGTAAGTGAGATTGTAAGTCTCCCCCCTTTCATGGTATTATGTGGAAACTTGGCCTTTTTTCCTTCCTTTAGAAGATGTCTTGGTTCAAGGATCCATGCTTGTGAATAGAGGGTTGAGTGTTCTCCAAAGAAGGACTTAAATAAAACAAAAGCAAAAGCAATACTAACTTTTAATCAACTAACATTTAATTTCAAGTCACTTATTTTTATGCACTTTAAATCCAAGTATCTATCCATTTGCCATTATTCATACCATTTAACTTGTTCATTTTAATGCCATTTACACTTTGCTCACTTGAGCCATATCTTGTGATTATATTGTGATTGTATATACTTGTTTGTGTATCTTGTTTGGTTTTTGTGGTCATTTGACCTTAATGCACATAATAACAAAAACCCTAAAAACGAATTGTGTGGACTGTTAGTTTTGATCTGAGATATTGGACTTAGAATTAGTCAAGACTCCCTATGTAAAAGGACTTGGCCAATGCCAACTTTTCTAAAACCAAGTGTTTGTGAAGTGAACTTTCATCTGATGCAAGTATTGGGATCCCATTTGAGTTCATTTGCTACATGGTCTTATTGAAGCTGTTATTTTGAACCTATGTCTAATTCCTATCTCTGAGCCATTCAAGGAATATGTCATCTGATACATGGGAGATTATGAAGAAGATCATGAAGTTGTTAAGCTTGGATGTGGCTATCTTTATTTGATGTCTTGCTCTTCACCTTGCTATTATGTGTATTGATATGGCTTGATTATAAAGTCCAAGGGAAAACTGAGTTTCTATATGACATTCTTGTCTATTGGATTGCATTTCATTGGTCAGATCTTTTCAACTCTTAACTTTTAATTTTGCTTAGGATTAGTCTCTTCATCTCCTCCCACTTCTTTAATTTTAAATCTCTCCCTCCTTTTTTAAAATCTGCTTTGCTTGTGTTTTCTAAACTTAGACCTTGTTGCAAATTAGAAACTTTGGCCTTATGCCATTGCATTTTCAAACTCTTTTCTTAATCAAATTTGTAAATGAATCTAACCATATTGACTTAAAATTTCAAAAGACAAAAAGAACTAACACTCATTCAAACCTTTTGAGGCCTTTTGTGCCTTTGTTAAACTTAAAATTTTGTTAAAAGTAACTCATTCACTTTGAAATTGTTACCACGAACTACGAGGTTTTGATCCCTCATTTTATGTTGGTACGTAGGCACAAGTCTGAAGGTCTTGTCAAACACAAAAATATAATTAATGAATTCTTTTCTCATCCCCGCACTCTATTTATTGCAAACATCTTTTATACCAAAACACATGTACACACAAAAAAGGGCTCCCTATGAGTACCTAGGACACTTTGGGTTCTAATACCTTCCCTATGTGTAACCACCCCCCTTACCTGTAATCTCTGGCATTTTATTAGTTTTGATTTGAAAACTTCTTATCTTTGGGTTTTGTTTGAACTTTTCCCTTTTCCCTTGGAAACAATAAAAGCGCGGTGGCGACTCTGGTTTTATTGACGTTAAGTTTATCCATAGCTTAATGGTCATGAATTTACCGCTATAGAAATTAAGTGGCAACTCTGTTGGGGAGTAGTCTCCAGTGGGTTTAACCTACTTTTGTGTGTGTGTGTATATATAATTGTATATTTGATGTATGTATATTTGTTTGTGTGATATAATCTTCTTGTTGTGCTTGGTGATCTCTGAGTGGTGAGATAAGTTCTAACCCGGACTTGAGTACAATTAAGATAGAAGGATGGTATAGTCATGTTTGACTTGTGTGGAGTAGTCCTTAACAAGTTGGCTTGAGACCCATCTACTCAGTAGAGACTCTTTTGGAGTTATTAATGTCACACCAGATATTTGTGGTTAGGCATTACTTTCTCTGATTTGGGGTCCGAGAAGCTAAGGACCGTAGAACATTTAACCCATTTTGGCATATTTAGGACGTAGTGCGGAGACTGTCCAAGTGTAGACTTGATAACAGTTGTTACACAATACTACACTCAGACGAGTTTCTCTTGAGAATATTATGGGTTGATGAGTCAGTCATCATAACCTGTAATATCTGATAGATGGAATTAAGACTATGGGGACTTTTTAGAACATAATCTACAGGTTTTTATCCTTAGTACACTCCTTTGGAATGGTTCTTAACCAGACTCCATGCTCATGACTCACAACAAACCCTTTTATTCTTGGTTGATCCAATCAAGTCTTGCCAATATCAATGGAACTGGGGTGTTGATAAGGTGAAAACCATAACCACCAAAATGGATGATTGATCTTGACAATGACTTGATTCATCCCTTGACCTTTGTTTGTTTGCCTTGTGTGTGATCCCTTATTTGTGATTGTTGCATTCATGCATTCATGCGCATCATAACATTCATCACACAAAAAATAACTTCAAGGAACTGAGGTTTTATTTGTAAATATTTCTAGACCATGGATTATGGACGAAGGAACACTAAGAAGTACAGTTTCAGATGTCCCGATTTGAAAAAGTTAAGGAAGCTATCATCTTTTGTATTAGATCCCTTGGAGTTCAAGCAACGTCATGGGAAACTTCTATCTATTTTGTCTACTGATGTGGTTGAAGGACTCTTGAGTGTGTTGGTTCAGTTTTACGACCCTCTCTACCGTTGCTTCACTTTTCCTGATTATCAGCTTGTGCATACGTTAGAGGAGTATGCCCATCTCTTGGGAATACCTGTTTCTAACAAAGTGCCTTTTAATGGATTTGAGGAGATTCCTATATCTCATATTATAGCTGAAGCCCTTTATCTGAAGAAGTATGAGATTGAGGCTCATTGGGTGAAGAAAAGAGGAGTGTTTGGGTTAACCTTTGAGTTCCTCATCAAGGAAGCTACTGCCTTTGCTCAAGCCGACAGTGTGGATGCTTTTGAAGCTATCTTTGTGTTGCTCATTTATGGTTTAGCTTTGTTCCCTAACATTGACGGTTTTGTTGATGTTAACGCCAGTAGAATCTTCTTGATTGGGAATCTTGTGCCTACTCTGTTGGATGATATATACTTCTCTTTGAATCAACGAAATTCTAAAGGTGGTGGAACTATTGTGTGTTGTGTTCCTCTTCTATATAAGTGGTTTATTTCTCACTTGCCTCAGACGTCCGCTTTTGTGGAGAACAAATAATGTTTATGGTGGTCTCGGAGATGTCTCTCACTAATGATGATATAGTTTGGTGTGATTCTTCATTGAGTAACTTGGATATTATTGATTGTTTTGGTGAATTCTATAATGTACCTCTCATTGGTACACAAGGAGGAATCAACTATAACCCTGCTTTGGCTCGTCGTCAACTTGGGTTCCCCTTGAGAGACAAACCTAATAACACTTTGTTAGAAGGTCTTTTCTATCAAGAGGGTAAAGATCCCCAACATTTGAAGTAGAATATGATACATGCTTGGCATAATGTGCATAGGAAAGGAAGATCCGAGTTTGGTTCGTGCAACTGTGTAACTTTGGAAGCTTACACTACTTGGGTGAAGAAGAGAGCTTTGGAGTTGAAGATGCCTTATGCTTGTGAAAGACCTATGTCTTTGGTTGTGGCTGAGCCATTAACTCTCCCTAACCAAGATGTAGAGGAGTTAGAAGACGCACTCGCCAAGATGAAGCAAGAGAAAGACATGTGGGAAGAGCGATTCCATGCTTTGAGCATAAAGCATGAGGAATTGCAGCTCGAGTTTAAGGATAAAGATGCATTAATTCAGCTTCTTGAAGACCGAGTAGTGAAGAGACAGAGAGAGCCAGAGGTTTTATCTTCCTCTAGTATACCTTAGTCTTCCATTGCTTGGAAGAAGATTGTTGATCAGCTTGTCCTCGAGAAGACTCAGATGAAGACTTCTTTTGAGTCCGAGATTCAACGCATCCGAAGGAAGTATGCACCTCTAGCCAGATCATCTGACACCACCGTTGTTAGGGGATCCTTAGGATTATTAGTCTCTTTTCCTCTTGTATTTTTATTTTGGTTTCTAAAATTGTACTCAGTGTGATCCTTCCAATTATATAAATAAATGAGATTTTTATGGTCAATCAAGATTGTGCAATTGTTATTATTATATATTTTCAAATAAAATAGTATGTTCCTTGAAAATAAAAACAATCAAAGCATTGCATTTCATGCATAATTTGCATAACATGTTTCTCTTTCGCCAAATGTCTCGTTGGTTATTCTTCTGCGCTTCAGCCAAGCTGACTCATCGATGCAATACCCGTGCCAATCATCAGAGAATCATGGAACACTTGGAACAAGAAAACAGATACTTGAAGGACGAGATTGCCCGCCTGACTACCATGATGGAGTCAGTTCTAGCTGCTCAAAGTCAATCTTCTCCAACAACTGCAACTCCCCTTCCCCAGAGGACTGCCATTTTAGAGGTTGTTTCTTCAACCGTGCCTGCCACTCGGTTTGCTCCCGCCATGCCTACCAGATTTCCGTGGGGATTGCCGCCCAATTTTGTGCCCGAGGGTTTTGTGCCTACCTTTGCTTCCATGCCGGTATCTAGCATGGTCATGTTTGTGTTGCCACCGGTTGTTCATACCCAACCTTGTATTAAGGACACCATGTATCATTCTGAGCCGTCTGAGGGTCCGGATGTTTATGAGAAGATGGATGAAATGAAAGACCAATTCCTTGAGTTGCAAAAGGAGTTGAAGATCTTGAGGGGAAAGGATTTATTTGGAAAGAGTGTTGTGGAACTTTGATTTGCTCCCAATGTTAAGATCCCGATGAAGTTCAAAGTCCTTGACTTTGAAAAGTATAAAGGGAATACATGTCCACTCAGTCACCTCGTCATGTATGCTAGAAAGATGTCAACGCAAACTGATAATGATCAGTTACTAATTCATTATTTTCAAGACAGTCTGACTGGTTCTGTTTTGAGGTGATACATGGGTTTGGATAGTGTGAGTGTCTGGACGTTTAATGATTTGGGTGAGGCTTTCGTGAAGCAATACAAGTATAATGCGGATATGGCGCCAGATAGGGACCAATTGAGGTCATTGTCTTAGAAGGATACGAAGATGTTTAAAGAATATGCCCAGCGATGGAGAGAACTTGCTGCTCAGATCAACCCTCCTTTGGAAGAAAAGGAGATGACCAAGACTTTTCTCAAGACCCTGAGCTCATTTTACTATGAGCGGATGATTGCTAGTGCCCCTAGTGACTTTACCGAAATGGTAAATACGGGGATAATATTAGAAGAAGGTGTCCGAGAGGGACGGTTGTCCAAAGAGGAGGTGTCTTCAAGCAAGAGGTATGGTAACAGTTTCACCAAGAAGAAAGAAGCTGAGACTAATGCAATATCCGTTGGGAGGCAGAGGATGCCTCATGTCAGAAGAAGTCCAGAACCCCGTCAACACCAACATCAATTATCATCTGTTATTGTAGTATTTTCCAATAATCAATCAATGTCAGTTCAACAACAACGTCAACAACAGCCACAACAAAGAATAAACAACTACAACATCACCAACACCAACAATAATCATCAACAACAACAGAATTTCGAGAGGAAGAAGGTCTGTTTTGACCCTATTCCTATGTCTTATGTTGAATTTTATCCATATTTGGTTCTTAAGAACCTTCTACAACCAAGAAATCCTCCACAGATTCAAGAACCACTTCCATGGTGGTATAAACCAGAGCTTCACTGTGCCTTTCATCAAGGGGCTTCTGGCCATGTGTAACACGGTGGGAGAACAGACTTTAGTTAAATGTTGCGGATAGCAAGAGTCGCCACCGACTTTTATTTTATCCAAAAGGAAAGGACATAAAAGAACAGGAAAGACCTTAAAAAGATTTTGAGTTCGGGGGGTAGGTTATACAAAGGGAAGGTATTAGCACCCTTTATATCCATGGTTATCCATGGGCTCTTAGTTACTTAGCTCACTTTGTTTGTTTGCAAGAGTGTAGTGTGTGATTAGAAAAATTTCTTTAAGTACTTTGTAATGGCCCTCGTATGGGTGTATACAAAGCCTAGTTTAGAAATTGTGAGGTGTAAAAGTAATTTTGAAAAGTGTGAGCAAGTAACTATGAGATACCTACCCTAGATTAAGTCTTTCGTGTTCTCGTATATTCTTTCAATGGTAAGACTGTCCCTATTATTAAGGAATAGGTAGTCATTACCTTGGATGTGTTTAAGGGACGGGCGTAGGGTCATCGTATGGTCAATGAAGGCAACATAAGGGGTGTCTTTAGCAACTCGTAGGGACTATCATCATATTTACCGAAGGGACAAGATCATTATATCGTAGGCAACCTCGTAGGGACTTGATCTTTTAAGTTTATAGGGACTTGATGATTTTTCTGTTTGAAGGGACTTTGCTTAAGACACCCCTATCTTCGAGGGACTTGACCATTTAAAGAAGGCAACCAAGAGGAATACCCTAGGAAGTACAGATGGTGATCAAAGATCGACTTACGTGTGTGAGTGTTATTTTTCAGATATTTGTCTTGAATTTAATTTTCTAAGTTCAATTATTTACAGTTAGTTTTTTGCACTCCCTAAATTACTAACCACGCAATAAATATTTACAAAAATAAATGCAAGAAAAATAAATTCCTAAACTATTACATGGCTATGGGACAAATACATAATAATCAGGCGAGAAAGAATAAATTTACAACCTATACATTTGTTCCTAATATCATAAATAAAACAAAATTAAAATAAGGAAAATAATGAAGCAAAAATAGAATAGATAAAAGCAAATAACAATAAAATAATAAATAAACAATGGTAATAAAGCAATAATAAAATAACAATAATAATAAAGTGATAATAAAAAGGTTAGAATTTTAAAAGAAATTATTTTAGGTTAAACAAGTTAGATGTAACTTAACGAGCACCAGTGGTCTAGTGGTAGAATAGTACCCTGCCACGGTACAGACCCGGGTTCAATTCCCGGCTGGTGCAAAATATTGTTTTGTTCTTATTGTTTTCTTTAAAAATTCAAGAAGATAACTCTGTTCTTTGTTACATTCTTGGAGCAAATGATTAAAACGTTTCTTATAATTTTTAATTTAAGAATATGTAACTTAATTTAAAATTAAATGCAAGAGCAACTATATTTACAGTTATTGTACACAAGAATCAATTATAAATGATCCAAACTAAAACCAAAAACATTCACTTAGTTTCATCTTCTCCTTCAAATTAGAGGTGTCAAAAAAGCCCTAAATAAGAAAGCCCCAACAATTGAGCCCCTTATTCGGTCCAATTTTTTTAGGCCCCCTACTAAATCAATAATTTTTTGACCCCTTATTTTTAAGCCCCATCTTATTTTTGGTTTTTAAGGGGCCTAAGTGAGGGGCTCAAAATATAATTTATTTGAAACAAAATATTTTATTTTTTAAAATATATATTTTAAAAATAATAAAAAAATCAGAAAATTATTTTTTTTCTAAAAAAAAAGTAAAAATTATTTTCAAAAGTTAAAAAAAAAAGTTGATTTTTTCAAGAAAAACATTAATTTTTTTTCAAAAAAAAATAACATAGTCGATTTTTTTTAAAATATTTAAATTTTTTATTTTTTCTGAAATAGTGATATTTCTGGGAAAAAAAAAAATTTCAAAAATAGAAAAAAAGTTGATCTTTTCGAAAATACAAAAGAAAAACTGATTTCTTTTTAAAATGATAAAGGCGATTTGTTTTTAAAAAAAAAATACTTTTTTTCGAAAAAAAAAGTTGATTTTTTTCAAAAATAAAAAAATTAATGTTTTCCAACAAAAAAATTGATTTTTTTTCAAAACATAAAATGTCATTTTTTTATAAATAAAAGAAGTCGATATTTTCAAAAATAATAAAAAAAATGTGACTTTTTTTTTAAAAATGCCTTCTTTCGAAAAAAAAAAACCGACTTTTCCCGAAAATAGAAAAAATATCGATTTTTTTCTGGAAAAATGAAATCGATTTTTTTTTATTAAAAAGTTTAGTTTTATTTGAAACAAAATCGATTTTTTATGAAATTAAAAAAGTCGTTTTTTTTTCGAAAAAAAAAATCATCAAAATAAAAAATAATATATTTTTCTTTAAAAAAAACAAATTTTTCTTTAAAAAATCAATTTCAAAAAATGATGGGGCCTTAAGGCCTCAATTGAATTTTATGGGCTTTATTTTAGGGGCCCCATATATTTTAGGGCTCATTTATTTTTTAAATTTTGGGCCCCCTATATTTTTTGGGCCTTAAAAATTAGGCCCTGACCCCCTAAATTGACACTTCTACTTCAAATTCTGAAGGGCTGATATGAATGTGAAATTGAATTTGACCCATTAATACTTCTTTCTAAAGTGTAAGATTTATTTATTTTCTGTGAAGTAAATTATAATTGTTTTATCTTGCACTACTCAAACAGATACAGAATATTAAAATTGATTGTAGTTGTTCTATCTGCACTACCTTAAGAGACAAGTTTCAAATTGAGTATACGATACGAGTTTATTTTTTAACCTTTCTTTGTTGTTTGGTATGAAGGTAATCTTTTCCTAAATTGACATTATGACATATATAACAAATTTTGCGTATGTCTATACTATTTTAGCTATTTTTTTACACACTAATTTGACTCATGCAATGAAAGTAACTATTATATTCCACACTAATTTGACTTATGCAATGAAACCATCTATTATAGAACAAAAGATATATTAAATGTTTACCTTCTCCATGTATCTACCAAAATAACTATTCTCCTTTTTTTCCTCTCTGAGGGTGGGATTCGAACCCCAGTCCTCTTTTTTTTCTCTCTGAGGGTGGGATTCGAACCCTTTTTTCCTCTCTGAGGGTGGGATTCGAACCCCAGTCCTTATAGGCACTGGCAAAGAGGAATAGTAACACACAAGTCCATCTGCTGGGCGGGTATACATCCAATAACAAAGCTACACAAATAAATATATGTTATATATATATTTGATTGATTTTGGAATGAAATTGTTTTAATTTGTTATGAAGAAATTTGTATATATTTGTTAAATTTTAGATATAATATTAATTATTTTAAATCACATCAATCCCATCTCAATCTATAAAATTTATTTCTACAATAATGAGGTGCATCAAACACACCTAAAGATACCTTGTCTATTAAAAGGGGTTACCTCTTCAAATTATCAACTTTCTTTTAATTAATTGTTTTTTTGTTAATTTTTTTAATATTTATTTATGTTTATGTATTTAGGTCTAATTTGAAGACTTACAAAATAAGGTTTGTTCATAAAACTTTTTCAAAATCTCTCAATTTTTTTTCTAATATGGATTGATGTGTGCTATTTGTTAATTATGTTTTATTAAGTTAATAAAATTTCTTCAATCTCTCAATTTTCTAATGTTTTGTTATTTGTTGATTATGTTTTTTTAGGTGTATTTTGAAATTTATAAGGTATGTTCATAAAACTTCTAATATTAATTATTTTAAATCACATCAATCCCATCTCAATCTATAAAATTTATTTCTACAATAATGAGGTGCATCAAACACACCTAAAGATACCTACATCAGTATTAAATATAATTATATAATATAATTTAAACATAAGTATTAAATATAATTATATTTAAATGGATGAAAAACAAAATTATCATGTTTAAAGGATTAAAAATGTATTTATTTCTATAATTAAATGTTATTAAATCTTAAATTTAATTTAAACATATGTATTAAATATAATTGATCAAGTTGAAATAGTTACAAAAAAATAATAGAGTAATCGATATGGTTAGGGATGGAAATAGGTCAGGCCAATAACAGGGGCCTATGGCCTAGGCCTACACAGGCTCAGGTCAGGTCAAATTTTTTTTTAAATAGAAAAGGCCTAGGCTTTTTTATAAGTCTATTTAGTTAAAAAGGCTAGGCCACGGGCCATGAAAAAAACCTTTTAAGTCTAACAGGCCGGCATATCTAAATAAATATGAATATTTTATTTTATTATCATTATGTTATATTTTGTACTTTGAACTAAAATAAATAAAGAAAAATTGGTTATCTATGAGAACTTATGAAAATAAGATGAAAACACCGTATTAACAATGTTATAAGTAATTTTCATACGTTATCATAAACAAATAGTCTCACAAAACTTATGCTAATAGGTAAGTTAAAATAAGTCAATGCAAATAAATGTTTAGTCTCACTGATTTTTTAGTTTGTTAATTTATTTAAACATTATTTTAATTTCTTATTTATATATGTCTAAAATAATAGGTTTTTATGTAGGCTAACAGGCTAACCAGACCTAAGAAAATGTCAGGCTCAGACCTAAAAATAAACCTATAGACTTAAGCTTCGGTTTTTTTGGCAGGCCAGACTTAGGCTTGGCAAAGCCTAACTCGGCCCAGCCTATTTCCACCCCTAGATATGGTTCTATGGCTCTATAAATAATCTTCTAAAAAGATTTATTGTAGGTGATATCATGATTATAAAATAATAATAATAATTTAATTTCATATATCATTGATGTATTTGATAATAATGAAGAAAGATTCATTCACTAATTTTATTGGGAATGAAAACTTTCAATTAACTTTTACAAACACACGTTAACTTGAACGGATTGAAAATGCTCCCACTCAATTTACTATTTTAATCTCCTTATTTGTCACCCTATCTCTCATATCATCACCATATTAACCGTCCATTAACACATTACTAAAAACTATTTTTTATTTATTATTTGTTAATTAATAATTAAGTTATAAACAAAATATGGTTAACCCTACTACATGAGTTTATGTTACTTGCTAAATTAAAAACTTGCATCCTTGACCACATTTGTTTTGATAATGCAATAATCACGTTACAAATTTAAGCAGTTAGTTAACAGAGAAATAAATAGAAATATTATGGCAAAATTCTTTATAAGACTTCTTCAATCTCTTTCAACTTTCTTTTAATTAATTGCTTTTTTGTCAATTTTTTCTAATATTTATTTATGTTTATGTATTTAGGTCTAATTTGAAAACTTACAAAATAAGGTTTGTTCATAAAACTTTTTCAATCTCTCATTTTTTTTTTCATAAACTGGTTCTTTGTTATTTTCTTCTAATATGGATTGATGTGTGCTATTTGTTAATTATGTTTTATTAAGTTAATAAAATTTCTTCAATCTCTCAATTTTCTAATGTTTTGTTATTTGTTGATTATGTTTTTTTAGGTGTATTTTGAAATCAAGATAGTGAATTTTGTGTGGATTTTCTTCGCTATAAATAGCACCACTTTTACTAATTATTGTTTTTTTTTACCAAAAAGAGACTGGGAAGAATCATAAAATATTTATATTTTTTTAACAAAATGTGGATTCTAACACCTCCCACTAAATCAATCTAAATTGTTTCTTTAAACTATAATATTTTTAAATAATTAGAATAATAATAATAATTTAATAAAGTTTATTCATGCATCACACGGGTAGACGTCTTGTATAAATAATAATCTTTTAGTTTTAAAATATTTTTAAAAACAAATATTTTTAAATTTAAAGAAATTAATATATATCTAATTTAAATTTTAATCATATATAATTTATATTCTAATTCAGTTTTTTTATAGGAAAAAAAATAGATTAAATAAAAATAAAATATTTGAATTAACTTGAACAGATTGAAAATGCTCCCACTCAATTTACTATTTTAACCTCCTTATTTGTCACCCTATCTCTCATATCATCACCACATTAACCGTCCATTAACACATTATTAAAAACTATTTATTATTTATTATTTGTTAATTAATAATTAAGTTATAAATAAAATATGGTTAACCCTACTACATGAGTTTATGTTACTTGCTAAATTAAAAACTTGCATCCTTGACCAAATTATAGATGCATCACACTCTGCATCATTGTAAGCGATGCATCTATAATTATGCAAGCTTCCTTATAATCTAATTGAACGTTTTATAGGATAAACACTTACCAAATAAGTACTTACATTTAATCTGTTTCTATAGTAAAAAATTAAATATGATAAACAATTTATGTAAGCTATAAGTTGTTTTCATTATTTATCTTCAAAAGCGTATTGAAAATAGCTTGTTGAGATGTTATTAGTTCATTTACATATGTTTTCTCAAACATCCTGTCAAGTGTTTATACCATTAGATAAGTCCAGAAAAACATCATGTTCCAGTAGAGATGTGATAGAAACTGACACTGTGACTGTTTATAGGACAATATATTAGAGAACTGGTGATGTACCAGTCATAGATATTAGGACAAATTGTTTAAAATCAACAATTGACAAATAAAACAACTTAGTAATTAGAGCGCCTAGTCTCTCAAACCAACCAACATACAAAATACCTAATCCCCTCCCTTTTCCCTTTCACCCTATATTTATAATTTTGACTACCTAACGCAGTTACATAGCCGTTACTGCACACACAACATTTTATAATAATAAAATAAACTGTCTATAACTAACAAAATGTTTGGATACCAAAAGGGATCATGATATAATATGATTTTGCTTAGTAAATAATGTGTATCGAACTTGTGAATTTATAAGATGGTTTTGTTATAACATTGAACAATATTTGTTTATTAAAATTTCTGATTTGCACTTAAATAGGAAATTGCATGCTATATGGGCCTGGATCTGGGAAAAATTAAGATAAAACATTTTGCCGATGTCGAGATATATGTCCAACTACAAGAGAGTGTCAGGGGGTGTGATGTGTTTCTTGTGCAGTCCACATGTCCTCCTGCAAATGAGAATCTTATGGAGCTTCTCGTAATGATTGATGCCTGTAGGAGAGCTTTAGCCAAGAATATTACTGCAGTCATTCCGTATTTTGGATATGCTAGAGCTGATAGAGAGGTCTGTATGTCAGCTTCATTTATACTGGCATATCTCATTTGTGTATCATAGTTTAGATGTAAAATGACAATATCCAAGTAATTAGACCATTCATATTCTACATGCATCTTCACGAGTACAACTTCTGAAGTCATATATTTCCAGCTTTACAAATGTTAACTGGTATTACTTGTATAGTGCTATCGAGTTTATTTTATGAAAATTTTGAAAAGATCAGACATTCAAGTTCAGTTTAGTTAAACACGGTCGTTGCTCATTGTTTCAGACTCAAGGGCGTGAATCAATTGATGTTAAGCTTGTAGCAAATTTTATTATAGAAGCAGGTGCAAATCGTGTTCTTGCTTATGACCTCCACTCTGGGCAGTCTATGGGTTACTTCGATAATAAACCAAACCAATTATGAACTTGTGCAAAAAGTCTCTCTTTCTATCGATAACGATTTTTCCCTAGCAGTTGATCTCTATTCTCAGGCCATTCAACTCGATCCTACCTACGCTAATCTCTTCGCCGACAGAGCTCAAGCACATATTAGAAGCATCTTGTAACACACAAAAATATTATTCAAACTCTTTGTTTGATTCCTTAAGGAGTTTATCCTTGAGAAGATAAAGAAGGTTGTTCTTTGTGAGCCCTTAAGGAGACTATAGTATAGTTGGATCCTTGAGAAGACAAAGAAGGTTATTCTTTGTGATTTAGAATTTGTTGATTATAGTGGATTAAGTCCTTGTGTATAAGGCAAAATCACCTTGGCGGGTAGACTGAAATAGCTTTGAGTTTCAAGCGAACCAGGATAAAAATACTTGTGTTTTTATCTCTTTGTTATTAGCTTGTTAGTGGTGTTCTTCTTTTGGAAAAAGCTTTTGCTTGTAAAACCCAATTCAAACCCCCTATTTCTTGTGTTTTTTACACCTTCACTTAACACCCAATTTGACAACCCGCTCGTTACTCACACAAATTCTATTAGCTCATATGAGAAAGACTCTCACCGACAAAAAGGATGAGTCTGACCATGGGGTCCATGGTCGATACAATAATTAGAATTCTTTAAATGCATCACATGAGAAGATTTAGTAAGAGTGCGCCAACACGCAGTTATGAATGAGGGGAGTTAGAAACTCCTTCCCCATCATATTTTCATCTAGAATGGACAAGACAAAATATATCTGCTTCCATAAAGGCCATGGCTACAACATCAGGGATTGCATCCATCTTAAAGATGCCATCAAGGGATTTATAAAGAGATGTCACTTATTTGAGTATCTCAAGGGCGATAAAGAAGCTAGAGAGATAAGAGTCACCCCAAGAGCAAGTCCCCTTTGAAACTTGTAGATATTGTGACTCGTGGAAAAAGGACCCATGGAGAGGATAAGGGAGCAAGTAAAGGAGAGTGTTAATACAATGCCTCCATTATCGAAGGAGCGCCATGGGAGAATGTCCCATCCAAAGGAACGATGAAGATAAAAAAAATCTAAAATGTTGGTCGTCCATAAGAAGGAGGGAGTCATGTCGACCAAGATCCCTAAAAGGCCAATTCTCGGGTTCTGGATTGCGATAAAATTCGGGGAACCCCAAATGAAATCTTCCCTTTAATCATAATTGCTACGATCGTGCATTTCAAGGTCTCGTGAATCTTAATAGATGGCGGAAGTTCATGTGACATAATTTGCTAAAAGTTGTTTGAGAAGATGGGTCTTAAGAGGGGAAATTTGTGGTCTTACGAGGCTTCAAACTTACAGATGTTTACCGAGTTAATGATATCTAATAAGAGAGAGAGGGACGCTCGTGGGGGTATATCGAGTTGATGATATATATAGAAGAGAGACGGATGTCCGGGCTGTGAGGTTACAACTTCTGGTGGTCCCTTGCAAAATTGTTTACAAATGCTTTCTTGGCATACCATTCGTGGTCGCTCTAGATGTTGTGGCTTCACCAGTTCACCTCTATCTCAAATTTCACAACCTTCATGACGAACGAGTCTCGATTAATGCTGATCTTGAAGGGGCCAAAAGGATATATCAAGCACTCCAACAAAATAAAGGAGAAAGTAAGGCCACATAAATTAATGTAGCATACCTAAACGGTCAGCTCAAGAGCATCATCATCTGAACTCTTAAAAGTTTCTAGTTTAACGAGATAGAGGATAGAGAGAACAAGTGGCGGCTACTTTCTTTGTGATTGCTTAAGGAAATGACGATTTTGGGGTATGACCAAGGGGATCAAAACCCAACATAAAGACTGAGGGGTGCTATCGCAAACACCGTGCGCATGTATCTATAATGATAAAAACCCCACAGTGCGAATCACACACACAAAGAAAGCGAAAAAAACCACTCAAGCAGCAATAACGATCCACACCCTCTAGTACCAAGCCACTCTAAATAGCGTGGTGGCTTGATCACATGTCAACCTCATACCAGGTTTCCACCTTGTGGGAGAGGGTAGCGACCTTTGCCCAACCACGACCCTAGAGACGTCCAATAAACTTTGAGGGAAGACCTCTTAAGTTTGCAAAAATCCCAAAGTAATGTATTCGGGACCAAACATGTATACTTTAAATAGTTAAAAATAATACCACATCTAGGTCATTTTAATTAAAATTTATAGCACATTATGTGACAAAAAGGGGTTACTAATCCTAAGGGAGACGATCTTCCCATCTTTGAGCATCCGGTCCGACCAAATTTGCTCCATCGAAACATGCAGAGGATGGTGAAAGTGATCCACTTGCAGCAAGGCATTCTCAAAGGACTCCAAAACAACCACAATACTAGTAGCGGACCATAGAAAGAGACGGTTGAGTGAATGATAAAGTAGCTTGGGTTGAAACTAGACATTTATCCTTCCTTGTTGCACCTCTTGCCAAAATAATTACTTGGTCGACTAGAGATCTAGGAAGATTAAGGGTGCTCAAAGCATCACCTATCCCGATAAGAGAAGCAGACGAATTTTATATTTCTTGTGGGTATGCATCCCATAAGAGCGTCAAGCTAGAAAATCTTTCCTCAAAAAGTAGGCCAAATGTGGCATAACTAGTACACATCAAAATAATAAAGCATAACTATTAGGGTTGGCTCAGAATATATTTAAGGCACTTTTGAAGTCTTATTTTCTTTTTGGATGGTTGCTGAGTTGAAACTTCAGTTGATATTAACTGACTTGACTGAATTGAAGAAACAAGCAGTAATGGATGAGTTGAAGCAACATTTGGTTGACTTGAAGCAGCAGTCTATGATGGATGAGTTAAAGCAATAGTTGGCTGACTTGAAGTAGCAGGCAGTGATGAATGACTTGAAGTAGTAGTTGGGGTTAACTAAGCTAAAGCAGCAGTTGGGGTTTGCCGAGTTGAAGTTGTAGGAAGCCTAAAAATGGCCTTGTTGAGAGCATCATTATGGCACCGACTGCATTTGATACCAACTTTTGCTCGTTTGAGCTATGACTCATTTCTCACTTGTTATCCAGCCTCTTTGTTCCTTTTCTTCTTGAGTTTACCAGGTTTCCTTTTTATGGGTGGTGGTTGTAGATCAATAATATCTATTTTTGTCCATGGAGATTCTACATTAACTGAATAAATCACATGTGCATAGCAAGCCTAATAGCACTCCATTTGTAACAATCAGGCACAAAATCATCAATTTCTAATTGTTGATCTTTCATGCATGAGATTGCATGGGTACCATGCCAGTCATGTCAGCATCCACCCTCTACATGAAAATTCATACTTTGAAAGATTAACAACAAACTTTTCTATATTGAATGATATATGCTTAACCTCGTAGCCAGATTCACCTGCACGCTTGTTACAAAAGCAGAAAACAATTATCAACCAGTATGGACCAATGCTAAATCAAGTCATATATTAATGTCTCAAACAATGATGAACCTGTATTACCTAACAATCCAATTGTTTGTTCTTTGGTAGAATGTTACCATCATATTTGGCAATCTTATGTCTGTTGGACTCCCACATTTGCATCAGGTACACTCTTATTTCTCCAATCATAGTCACAATAGGCTTGGCTCTTGCAGCTACAAATACTGAGTTGAATGCCTCTGACATGTTGTTCACCAAAGTATCACACCTTAGACTAGTTCTAAAGGTGCTTTAATTCCTATTCATTAACACTTTTCATTTCACTCATTATTTTTTCCAAGCATTTGCATGAGTAGCAGTAGCAACCTTTCACACCAGTTCCTTTAGTTTAACACCTGGAAACTTCTTTCTTAAATTGTTGCATAAGTGCCTAGCACATATATCAAGTATCCAAAATATCAAATATCATTAATATCAAGTATACAAATATCACATATCAAATATGACTTAACAATAATGAGTACCTAACACAAAACCTTTGATCAACCTCTGGTAGCAACTCATCAAGTGCAGGCAATAAACTCTGCATTATAGTCATGAATATGTAAGTCTAAAACTACTTAATATGTAAGTAATAATTAAAATAGACCATTCATACACACCATTTGTTTCTCACTTATAAATGTATAAGTCATTCATAATCTAACACCTCCCAAATTAGATGTCAATAGCTCCAAAAACAAGCTACATGAATCTTTGGTTTCTCCCTCAACTACAGCAAATGTTATTGGCAACATTTGGTTATTTGTATCATTCCCAATGGCTGCAAGTATTTGTCCACCATAATAGCCATTTGAAAAACACCCATCAAATCCTATGATAGGTCTGCACTTTAAAAAACCATTTTTGCAAGCTTTGAATCATATATAAATCCTTTGGAAATGTGGGTTCAAATACCTCTCAGGATTCTCACTACTTTCCTTTCCACCTTGAATTTGTTGACTTGTAATTTTTCAGAGTTAATCTAGTGTTTGACCTTAACAACTCATGACCATAATCATGTATAATGGTATATTGCTCCCTAAATGAACCATCAACAATGTCAACAGCAAGTGAATTTTCTATGTATGTAAGTGTCTTATTGATCCCTAAATTCCACCTTTGTTTTGTTTTCTCCATTATATCGCTCAACTTTAAATTAGGATTCTCTCTTACATTAGTTTAAATATTTTTGCCCAACCATTTGCAATTAAGGAATCTAACCTTATAATCCCTACTGCATGTGTGTTTGTCCATAATTTTTCTCAACTTCCAAGTGTCTTCATCTGGTAATTTTGCACAGTATGACTCCCATGGACAACCTTTCTTACATATGACTCTCATCCTCTTGTTATCGCTTTTCTTAAATTTAAGGTTTCTACCTGAATGAATAGCATATGTTCTAACAGCCTCTTTAAAGTCTTCCTTAGTAGCAAAATAAGTTCCTAATACCCACTTGTGATCCTCCATTCTTTTTGGAAGCTTGAATATTTGAAAATAATATTTTAAAACCTCTTCATCTTCACTATCATACTCTTGGGATAACTCATCAATATCATATTTCTCAATGTCATGCAAACCTATAAAGATTTCCTTTGGAACCTCGCCTTTATTCGCATCATCAATTGAACCACTACCTTCAATTGTTTCTTCCATCTCCCTTTATTTCATTGATCTCCCAACCTTAGCTTTCCTTCATTTTCCCTTCCCCTTTCCTTTACTTTTGCCCTTCCCTTTTCCCTTTTCTTTGTCATCTTATTTATCAACAACAATTTCTTCACCAATTCATATAACATCCTCATCATAATCCTCAAAGTACATATTTTAAGCACTTTCATCTTCACTATCACCACCATCTTTTTGGTTACATCCTAGTCTCGTATCTTCATCTTCGTTACAAATAAATCCCTCAACTACTAAATCTTTTTTAGCATGTACCAGATAAGGTGTGTCATCCAATATATCGGCTCCTTAATTACATGCCATATAATCAGTGGTCCCTCCAATGTAATATCCACGATTGCATCCTTAGACACAATGACCCCATCAAAGTTAACATCCTGACATGAATCTTTTTTGTCAATGCTCGCAGTGGTCCCATCTAAATTAACATCCTCACATGAAGATTCTTGGTCAACTGCATCTCTATCTTCTATACCAGCGATCCATCCTTCATCAAACTTGTCACCTAGATTATTCAAATCTTCAAAAGTACCAAAATCATCAAAAGTTTCTTTTACACCATTATTCAACTCATCCAATGTGTCATATTCTAAACTATTTAGAGTACCCAAATCTTCAAAAGTACCTTTCACACCATTTTTCAAATTGTCTTCTTCTACACCATTGGGTCCTACATTGTTTTCTAGAGACAATATTGGCTATTTCCCATAAGCTAGATGTATGACATATAAATGCACATTCCCATTAATCAGTGCTATCAATTTCATTCTATTTGTTCATGTATCATCTTTCAATAAAACTATCTCATTAATATCCATTGCATCATACTACCACAAACTCTCCACTTTTGGGTACCCTAAGTCCTTTAAACCACCTAGAACCTCAAAATAACTCCATAAATCAGGATCGACTTGCCAAACCTCATCTAACCTCTTGTAACCTAATCTGTTAAACTCAACAAACACACATCCATGATGGATAACACACTCAAACCTACCACTCATGACCTAATCACACCAAATAACACAGATATGAGTCTTTGAAGAATGAGAATATGTTAAAAGTTTGCTTTTTAATATAGTAAATGCATAATCGTACCTTAGACTGAAAATGAACAATGGTGAAAATAGATAAGTATCGTCTTCTTCATGGCTCCAACTATCGCTCCAAATCTTCTTCTTCGCGACTAGGATTTCAAACTATGAGAGAGTAGAAAAATGTCCTAGGATTCGAAACTAAAGAGTTTAGATAGAGAAATCTACTTTTATTGATAGGTGAAGAGTTCATAAATGATGTTTCTATCCTTGGAACTGATATTTCATACTCTAAATTAAAATAAGCTTATTAATAATTGCAAAAACAAAAACAAAACGTCATGTCAATATTTGCAATATGCCACGTAGGCCTTTGTTAAGTCTTTCCAATAGAATTTAACATAAGGGACGCGTAAGGATAACAGAGGTATTTTAAGGGATCGAAATATAACATTTTTTAATTAAATAATTATATAGAAACAATAAATTAATTTAAGAAATTAAAAGATGAATTAAACCTAATAATAAACAATTTCACAAAGCAATCAATTAAAAACTTAAAACAAATACTATAAGCAATCAATTAAAAACTTAAAAAGAATACTAGTTTTCCTTACTATTATAACTTGGGATTAACACTAATAAAATTGATAGCTAAATTATAACAGCTAATCTGATATTTTTATACTAATTTAAAGATTAGCTACTGATTAAATTTTGCATATATATATATATATATATATATATATATATATATATATATATATATATATATATATATATATATATATATATATATATATATATTATAAAAAATATCAAATTAGCTGTTAGTATTTTTATAAAATATTTATAAATTAATATTTCTAAGAATATATTCATTTTATTTTTAAAAGAAAATATAATATATTAATATTTTCTAATATAAATTGCATTCAACATTTCATATTCAGGATTTCGATTATCAGTATAATTCTCTATACAACAACAAAATTAAATAAAACAATTTAAACAATGGTAATCAAACAATTTTTTTAATTATTTTCTTTGATAGAAACATACTTAGTTATAGAAATAACATAGAGGAATTGAAATATTTGTCTTCACTTACTCCAAGTCTCCTTTTTCACATAGGTTTGATTGTCCCAACTATGATAGAAACCATCATGTCTTACAGACCAATAAACTGGGTTATGATTTCTATCATATGCACCCTCTAGTGCAACAAATGTGCCCTCCAAATTGTTCCATACCACATGACAAACGCTATCCTTGGAAGGTTCAACAGAAAATTTATGAGTAGATCCAAACTCTCCAAAAAAGGCTTCACCCGGGACACATTTATAGTGTACTGCAAGAGACACTTCTGTATGGATAAAAACATCTATGGAAGCATTAGATAAAGAAAACATAAGAACAACAAAGAGGGTAACATAGCATGAGGTTAGCATTTTGAGTTTCAAAGGGAAAAAAGTTTGAAGGTTGATTCAAAATATACACATATAGTATGTATATATAAAGAGAGCAAATCAGATGGAAATAATTATTAATTATTGTTATTATGATTAAATGAGTCGATTAATTGCTATGTTGAATGCACATAATGCACACTGTGATGGAGAATTCAATTGCATGCATAGCAATCATACATTTCTTTCCAATTATAGAAACAATATTGAGAATATTTCATTGATGGAAATTAATGATGATAATGTGGAGAAGGCGTGTAATAAGCAACCAAATCTTGTTCATGCTAATATAGAGGATGATGTTTTCTTTTCAAAACATAATATATTTTGAGAAAATAGAATATATGCATTTAATAGAGAAACACAACATAAACTACTGATGGCACGTCGAAATCAATCAATATTTAGATGATTTTGGGGCATAAGTATTAGGATTATGATCATGCAATTTTAAATTGATTTTGGGGCATAAATACTCAGACAGATATATCCTTTGTGATTATCACTATAGCCTAAGAGTACACATTGTTGATATTTGAAATCCAATTTGTGTTTATAGTAAGGTCTAAGATAAGGGCCTAATATTGGAGTAATTTCCACGACCTCTGAATCTTCCATCTCTAAATTTAGTGTGTTGGGCATAGTTGGCTTGCATGTTCTGAACTAGCATTTCGGCTTGCATGTTCTGAACTAGCATTTCATCTGCATTCTTGGTTATTGCTAGCTTTTCTTCCATGGCCATAAGTAAGGCCTCTATGTTTATTATTCGCATGTATCAATCAAAATCATAACTCACTACAACAAAAATGAGTTTAGGCAACAACAGAAATTCGCAGCCTAAACTTAAAAAACCGTTGCCTAACATTTACAGTGACGGTTTTTCACACGTGGAATATACGGCTGTTGCCTATTCTAATAAGGCACGGTTTTTGCACTTTAACCCACACAAATACCAACCGTTGCCTAAAATCCGTGAACAAACCACGGTTTACCTTGTAACTAGCCAGAGAACGGATTTTAAAAAAATTTGAGCCAATTTTTTATTTTTTTATTATCCTCCTTATGGATCTATTTCAGCGTAATTTAGAAAAAAATCAAAATAATTTGAATCACATGTCATATGCTTAGTAAAACCATTAAAACCTAATCTGTGTTATTGATATATCATAAAATACTAATAATTTTCTTCATAATTGAAAAATATATTTTCAACCCTATTCATATATCTAAAGATTGAAGCCAAACTCCACCATTCATATGTGTTTGATCATGTCTATGTTCAAAAAATTAGTTTGCAAAATCATATCAGGGAGTTCCATCACTATCTCTTTGAATAATCAACTTACCACTTACCAAGCACTCATTAAATCTCTTTGAATAATCAAACAACAATCTCTTAAACAATTCACAAAGTTTGGAATTGAATTGACAACAAAACTAGCAAGAGCATATATAATAAATTTCATCACTGAAAGCTCCAAACAAAACTAGTTATTATAAGATAAAAAAGGCACTCTACATTCATTCAATTAAATTACACAACTAAAAAGAATAGGTAAAATTAACTCAAAAATTAAGAAGAAAAAAAGACACTCTTTCACACAAAAAGAATTACAAGATTAACACACATTCAAAAGCTAAAAACTTATAATCATCACACTGAAGCAAATTTAAA